>NC_052106.1:612626-641726 GCF_012273895.1 Zerene cesonia | reverse complement strand
TCTGTCGAATTAGGATAATATCCTGTAATGGTAGTAAGTTCTATTTGGTGTGAATAAATAAATAAATAAATAAATAAAAATGTTGCTATATTTCATATTACACAATTTCAATTGAGTTTTTTTTTTCAATTATATGCAAGAATGTTGCAAGCATGTTGCGAATCCTACTAATATTATAAATGCGAAAGTTTGTAAGGATGTGTGTGTGTGTGTGTTTATTGCCGTTTCACGCAAAAACTACAGAACCGATTGCAATGAAATTTGGTACGTAGACAGCTGGACAACTGGAATAACATATAGGCAACTATTTATCCCGATATTCCTACAGGATATGAACTTACGCGGGTGAAACCGCGGGGCGCAGTAGTATTATAAAAGAACTTAAAATAATTCAGACGCAAATAATTTAATGTCCTACATTTTACTTGAACGTATATAATCGAATTATAATATATCCTATACCCTTGACATTTGTTATTTCACATTGGCACCGAACTTTCATAACTCGGTGCGCAATGAAACCGTTAACCGTTGGCAACGGTGCCAGATATCGGTGCGAAATATCGGTACGCGCGATGCCGTTCGATGTCGTTGTAGCTGTATCTCGACGTCTAAATGAATGTACACGCGATCTTTATCAATTTTTACTGTATTTTAGACTGCTATAAGGGTGTTTTTAGGGTGTAATTGGATTGGGCTTAATTGATGTCGAAGTTTTAATGGTTACAATGTTCTTGATTAAATTTAATGCTGCCTAGCACTCATAAATGTTTGTGACTAAATTATTTGGTAGAAGCAAAAACGTAAGTACCAATTATTTATTGTTAAGAATTTAGTTAGTTATATGTTCCCTTCCAGAATGATGAAATCAAGGTCGAGGCTTTTATAATAAATGAAGGTTTCGGAATTTTCTTTTGTATAATGTTTTTATGTAAAAAAGGTCTGGTAGTTTGTTGTATTTTATTTATTGATTCTCTTTGTAAGGTTAGGTACGTTATGCTAGCCAGACGAACAAACGTTATACTAGTATATCACAAGCTGTTTAAGTTTTTTTTTTTTTATTTATTACAGTAACAAACAGTCATTATTTACAAAGAGTAATACATAATATAAAACACAAATAGACCTTGAGTTTCATATTTTAACTAAATGTAGTTGTAATACTTGTATTGTATTATTCTCATAATACAATTTTTACAACAGATTTATATTTTTTATGTTTTTATTTTTTCCCCGAACTAAATTGTCAAAAAAACAAGAAATCAAGAATACATCATAAACCTGTGTACAGATTTAAAGGGACAATTGATGTCCAATAATTATAAGTGTATATGTTTGTTGCTGCAATAGCTGAAACACACCTCCCATCTCAAAATACAAAGTGGAACAAACCCTCATCGATTGTGTTGGTAACGGTACGCAAATAGAATAGAACAGGAAGTCGGGGTGACAAAAGGAAGAGCGCTATCTCGGAGGGGAGTGACGTCAGAGGGAGTTGGGGGAGTGGGGAGAGGGGGGAGGGTAGTCGTGTTGGTTTATGTCTGCCGTAGAGCAGTTACAATAATGTGTAATGATTTTAGGTTTTGTAAGTTTAATTTAAACTGAAATGGTTTTTTTCTTCAATTTTTTTGCGTTTTGTAGTTAAATTAAACAGTATTAGCGACTGTGAAGCATATTTTTAAATTTTATTTAAAATCAATTTTTATTTCTAATCTCAAAACCTGATAAAATCATCGAGCTTCGACATGTCAAAGCGCACAAAGCAAGCCGCGCTGAATATTGTTTCGAAATTGCACGTTTTATCTCCGGACGAATGCTGCTCTGGCTTTGTTATTGTTGCGTGTACAGGCTAGAGCTAAGCCGGGTGTACACTTGTGTTTGACACTGCGAATTGTGAAGGCACACGTCAAATTGAATCGCAATCCAATTTGGTGGCAGCCACTATGTTTAAGGTGGGACTTAATGGAAACCCGGTTTTATTACTCGAGTCTAGCTGGTGGGAGCTGGCCCAATTCATGTCGAAGCGCGCTTGACACGCGTGGGCTCGATTCGCACCGGGGAAGGTACCACACCCTCCAAGAAGACCGGCGTGAAATAGTAGCATGCTACTGTGTTTCGTACGGTCAGTGTGTGAGCTGGAGGCCCGTTTCCCTTTCCTCACCCTTCTCAGTACTTCTTTCCTGTCGTCAATCTTTTTGCACTTAAAATCGGGTACCGCGTTCATGAAAGTGCCGATCGGTTACCAATAGGCGGTGGTTCGCCTCAGTTGCTCGCTCGTGGTATAAAAAAAACCATTTAACATATAAATGCATAAGTAGTAATAAGGTACGGAAGTCTAGAGTCTAGTGGTAAAATAATTTTCAAAATCCTTTAGGTTGTGTTTCACTAATATAATGCGATTTTAATTTGTATGAATTAATTCATCCAAAAAATCAATGTTAGGTTATCTTTTTGTATGCCGACTTAATTTCAAACTGTCTCTATATCAAATTTCATCCAAATCAGTTTAGTGTCAGCTTAGTACGTACAGACAGGTAGACGCATCGCAGGCTCATTTAATATGAGTAGGCATTTTTTAATCTAAATAACACATAGAAACAGACGGACAGTCTCACACGCTACTAACCAAAGTTGCGAGTAGCTCACGGGACTGAAACCCGCTAAATAATGCAAATCAAGGCAAAAGATCGACGACATGAAACGTGAGCCGCGAACAGGTGGTGGCCTTGCTGCGGGGGTCGATTGCACGCCTGTTTCTTTTCTACGTTAATAAATCAATGTCCGATTATATTTTAGAATGTGTTATGTGTGAAGGGAAATTATTTTTTCACAAAATATACACAACAAACATGCATGAAAAAAAATAAAAGAACGATACAAAAGGTGGTCTTAACGCCTGCCGGCGATTTCTACCAGACAACCTTTCGACCTTGTCTTCTGGCTCAGTGGTGAAAAGGCTTTTATACAGCTAAGGCAAGATGATTCTTCTGAGCTCTTTAATTTATCTGCATTTAATCAACATCGGCACTGCAACACGACAGCACAAGTAAATAAGTTCTATATAAGGGAAGTGATATAGTTAATACATTCGGAAACTTCTTTGTATATTTTCTAGGTTTTATTTAAGTATTGATTTAATACAATTAATTACGACAGGTGACGGTTGAAATCTGAAATGAGTATTTTACCGTGTCATTTTATGCAACTTTAATGTGTAAATTACATAAGTAATCATAATCATACTCTAAATAAAAAAAACTATTCTTTCAAAATTTCTCGTTTATAAAGCATTTCAATGCTATAAAACTAAAAATTAAATTTAAAAAAAAACTTGTAAAAGTTTTTTTCCGTGTTGTATATTTTTAGATTATATATATTAAAACATTATAACCCTTAATTTTGTCTTCTATGAAGGTTTAGGCTATAATCCACCACGCTGGCTAACTGCGGGTTGGTAGATGTCACATGTCGTCGAACTTTTCATTCCCGGACATGCCGGTACTTAGAAATATTTGTGAATAATTTTGATAAAGTAGCTTTCACTGTCACAAAAGGGTAGAGATACGTCTACGAAAAAGCTCCGTGAATGCTTTCAATTTCTCCCGTGTAAGCTTATTTGCATAAGCTTCAAGCTCCGACGAGCTTTAAGCTCGGATATATACAAACAAACCGCGTACATTATCGCGCTAAGATATTAGAGGATTATTCGTGTATATAGGCAAGTGAAGTCTTTGCAAAAAAGTTATTTAGTTATATGAAAATGTACCCTACATATATAGATATTTTCTTTAGAATTTCATCTGTAGTGGTTCTCAATCTGTTGCGTTCTAAACAAAATGGACGTAAAGTTTATTGTTTTGTTATAAAGTTTTATATAGTACCGTCTGATGAGGGTTCGTTTAAGCGTGCTTATCTCAAAACTACTAGTTCTAATTATGATATTTTTTTTGTTTAATTAGTCCATATACGTAGGAAATATATAGGCCATATAACATCATATAAAACCGCGAGGTACAGACAGTTAATTATAATCATTTAATTAACTACAATGGAAAGTGTATCACAAAAGAAACTCAAGACTTGCGAGGTAATGAATACAACATGAATGAAGTTAGAATAATCGTAATGCGTAATGAAACCTGCCTCGTCGCCGCGACTTTAATAAACAAAATAACGTATTTATTCAAATGAAATCACTCGACTTTAGCATCGGGGAAAGAAGTAATGTTAATTCATGTTTCGTTTCCACAAAGGCGGTGGGGGCGAAAGTTGCAAATCTGTAACTACCCGCCTCGTATAAATTATCATATTTCGGCCGATATCGTTTTTATGAGGCCATGCGACCCAATTATCGTAGTGCCAACAACCCCACCTATGAATAAATAGACAATTTATCTGTGTTGTGAGCTGGTCTAGATGGCTTTGTGGGGAAACATTGTTTGAAAAATAGATAAATGTGAAGGTCGTTTAATTGGCTTCATTATTAGGGTTCCGCACCGAAATGGTAATTACTGAGACTTCGTTCTCCGTCTGTCTGTATGTCTGTCGCCGGTTTCTCATGAACGGTACGGTTATAGTTACCGCGGTGAAATTTTTCATTCCATGAGAAAGTTCCTCTAGCTTATGAAAGAGTACCTATTCGCCCCTGCTTCGCTCGTGGTTCGTGGTACTACGTGTAAAAGGCACTCAGAGAAGTTGCGGCTTTCTGATGGTGAAAGAATTCCAATGGTTTTTACGTTAATGCGTTACAAACATACAAAAATACGAAAGTTTTCTGTCAAAAAAAAAACTAAATAATTATAATAATATAATTTTTACATATGATAACAAACATTGTATCAATACTAATATAATATGTATATAAAACAGAAGAGTTTGTTTGTTTATTTAAACACGCTAATCTCAGGAACTATTGGACCGATTGCATAAATTCTTTCTTAGATATGTATATCATCACTGGGTGCTATGGGCCACATATGTACTACGGCCAAAGCCGGGGCGGACCACTTTCTTTAAGTAAGAAACATCCTGAAAGAATATTAATATATTCAAATTACTTTTTAACTAGGTACTTTTATAAAACTTACCAGAACGAAAAAGAATAACATTTTCAATGCAAACACGATATGAAAACACTGAGGAGAAATATCTAGAGATGAGAAGATCGAGTTTTATTTTTCCCATCTCAATATCGGATCAGATAATTCGGGATCCCACTTGCGGAGAGTGATTGGCTCGCAACTTGAAAAGGTATTATAATTGTGACAAAGGTAATGCTTATCTCGTACGTTGTTAGAACATGTTCGTTAAACAAATGTATTATATCTGGCTCGTTATTGTTTTATATGGACATTGTAGCAAACTAAAAGCTACTACAGAGTTTCTTTTCAACTCCGTGTAGTAACTGTTCTGTTGTTGTTAGTTGTAATTATAAAGAATTTCCGGCAAATCATATAAAAAAAATGTATAACTTGCTGAGTATTGCTTGCATAGTTTTCTGTACCTTTAATTACAGGCAATTTTAACATTACAATTTACAAGTGAAGTGTGTTAAAAATATTAAGTACTCATTATTACAACAATATCGTATTTTAAATTAATTAAAACAGAGAAACAGTTATTGAACAGTTCATACGTACTTATCTCTGTAGTACAGCGAGCAGCATATGAGCTTTATACTTAGGCTTAGATACTGTCCATAACGCCAATAGTCCTCATCGTCACTCCATTATACGCAATCAAATCGGTTGTTCGAGTCCTTAAAATTATATACATAGAGGCGCATCAAAAGCAGACTAATATTTAATAACTCGGTGCCATAATAAATTCCCCTCAAACCTGGCACATACCCTGAGCACACAGCTTGGGCGCGGTAAACATCAAACAATTACCTAGCCCATTGGGTGTGCATCAGCCCGGTTCATATCCGCTGGAGTAAACTCACATCGATGTGTGAGTGTCCTAAAATAAAACGGCATTAAACACGCCGTTTGATACCTTATTGCTATGAACAGAGATAAGTATTACGTATATAGTATATACTAGTAGGTAAAGTCTTAGTCGCGGACGAATTTTAACCAGCTCCCGTGGCCCTTTCACTTAAGTGGCTCGACGGAACACAGTGGGGTTTTGGTCGGTAGGAATCCGAAATAACCCATGGCTTTATCTCCGGAGGCCTTGGGTACCTATCAATGCAAGATTTTCCCACTTTAAAAAAAAAAAAGATCCAGCCTTAAGTTGTACATATCAATGACTTGTCGTATAAAACGTAATATACTGGGAATAAATTGATAAACCAATTTTCTTATTTATAGTAGTAAACAAAAATATTCTTTTTTTGTATATTTTCAAGCTATTTAAGTGTATGAAGGGCTCGCAACGCCACAAACGGAAAGTTTGTGCGCCTTCAAAGCATTATTCCTTATCAAGAGTTGGAAAGTCGCAAACTTCGGCTCGGAATGTTTTGTATAATTCTAGTTTTACAGGGAAATACGCTATAACAAATTGTGATTACGTGGTTACAAAAGTACCTGCTAACGCGAAAGTTAATTAGAAAGTACTAGCTGCGCCCCGCGGTCTCACCCGCGTAAGTCCGTATTCTGTAAGAATATCGGGATAAAAAGTTGCCTATATGTTATTCCAGTTGTCCAGCTGTCTACGTACCAAATTTCATTGCAATCGGTTCAGTAGTTTTTGCCTGTAAGAGCAACAAACACACACACATCCTTACAAACTTTCGCATTTATAATATTAGTTTAGTAGGATGTATGTATGTTAATCTTCCGCGCTTAAGCAGCCTTTTTCTATCTGAATAAAATTTGGTACAGCTATAGATCTGGATTACCAAATAGACTACCCAAAACGGGGGTAAATCGCGAGTAACGCCGTAGATTAAAGCCAGTATTTTAATAAAAGAAAGTGCAGAAAAGGTGACATTAAATTGAACGCATCTTTTGACATAAAATACTTCATTATATATATTTAATAAAAAAAACAACCAAGAGTTAGAAATAATAATACCTATAAAATTAAAATAGTTATAAAAAAAACTCTCGTTAACTCCATTCATTTTTCTGAACTATTGAAAAGCCTGTATACATCACACCAGCACAATATTCCATTGCAGAAATTGATATTTTCTAGCGAAAAATTCAATATACGGCACATCAGTGGTTATGCGGCCGTAACCCGGACCATTCCGGGTGGATAAACATCAAAATATCGGATAAGATAGAACCGGTGGAGCCGTTATTGCTAGATTTATTTATCGATATGCGACTCTATGGCTTTCACTAGGCGTCACAGTTAGTCATATCTTTATAGGGGAATGGGGAGCCTGCTAGTTGGATCAGGAATAGTTCACTGGGGATGCATTAAGTTATATTTCTGCCATATTTGCGGAATATATTTATTTATTATATACTTACGACATTTTATAAAATAGACACCACTAGATACGTAATTGAAGACATAAGAATAAATTAAATAGATAAGCCAAGTGTTGAGATTTTTATAGCATTCATATGTTTTACGAGGATAAAGTTTTCTTCCCTATTTTTCTTAGGTTCGAATCCAGCCTCGTGATAATTTTATAAATATTTTTTTAAACTTTTCTTTGTAGCGTACATTAAGAAAAAGTTGAACTTTGTTACAGTCATTATGTATGTTTTCATTGTTACAGAGAGTGGCTGAAAATAACCAAATTACCATCTCATCGCAAAATGGATGCATGGATCTTATGGTAAGCGAGTGTTTCACTTTAACTATAAAAACAATTATATAATTAATAAAATTAACAAATGAGCTAGAAATATATTTATAACATGTGTGTATCAACTAATAAATTTAATATATAATTATTTCATTTAACTTGCGCTTTGTTATTCTGGTTTTATTTTATTCTGGTTATTGAGCGACTCCAGTCGAATTTCGCTCATCTGTTTTCAGATAATAAGTTACCTTTATCAACTTTCATATTATTAATGTACAACGATAAATAGATATTATTAAGGCATTGTATAAATTAGTAGAATACGATTTGGTTACTTAGTAATTGATAATAGCTTAAAATATAAAAAAATACCAGACACATTTCACTAAAGAGCCAGTCACGTGTAATAAATATTACATATTTGATGGAGAGTCAATAAATCTGAGTTTAGAACCGGTACATTTATTAAAAAAGTTACAAATAACGTCCTAAGACCTTTACCAAAGATGTGACTTTATTTGATTAGGTCCGCGATAGTAAAAGTTTTTGTGTTGTCCTTCTTAAGAATTAGAATTCGCTTGATTTTCTGATCTTTCTATTATTTCCTTTGTTCGTGTGGATTTTTTTAAATAATAGATTAATTGTCTGAATTTGCAGTAAAACTTGTTTAGTTCTAGTGCCTTCTATCTACATTGGTCCGATTGGCTTATTAATGTGTACCTTGATAAAATCACGTTACTGAAAACTATATGTTTAAATCTCAAAGTTGACTGACTGACTGACACAGTGATCTATCAACACACAGCCCAAACCACTGGACAGATCGGGCTGAAATTTGGCGTGCAGATAGACGTAACGACGTAGGCATCCTCTAAGTTAGGATTTTAATAAATTCTACCCCCAAAGGGATAAAATAAGTGATGAAAGTTTGTACCATGAAAATTTATTACGACCGCGCGGCCGAAACTTCAGGCAACAGCTAGTACATCTATAAGAGCAAGTGAGACGATTTAGTTGATTCAATAATTAAAGCTTCTTCTATAGTTGTTTAGTTAAACCAGCCATTACAATACAACTTCAACAAGTCTAATGATCTTGTATTATTCATACAAATCTAAACTGACATTGCGAAGTATGAATGGCCCCATCAAGGCCCTGAATTGCGGACCATTTCGTTGAGCCCGTAACGGGGATCGATCGTATTTGCATATAAACGTGCCTTGATAGTCCTCGCCTGAGATAACAGCTCCAGATGCCGGTAGTTCTGTTCGATTTTAACTGTTCCTTTATAATAAATTGAATGAAATCTTGTGTACTGAAAACGGATATATATGTTACATATATATCCGTTATAACAAAGAAATGTGGTCATGTATAATTTATACTTTTGTATTGTTATCTCTTCATAGAACTGCATTTTAGAGTATTAGATTTTCAAACACATCCTCACGATGATGTTCTGAACCCGATTGCAGGTTTTGTAATTAAATTGAATTTAAAAGTGCAATGTGGATCTAGTGAATTGTGCCCATTATATAGTGGTCAAGATTCTCCTATAACTACTACTATCTACGACAACTAACTAATTTATCTGTTAATAACCCACTTATAATATTAGTGGGTAGGGCGGTGTATCATCTTCATGATTAAAGCTTTGAACGGATTTGTTAATAATTTGCTACCAAGATAGTTTGAGACTCGAGAAAGGACATTGGACAGTTTTTATTCCGGAAATCCTACGAAATATGCAAGTAAAACCCTGTGACTGTCTTCGGACTACGCAGCGAAGCGGGCGCAATACTATTATATGGGTGTATTATAATTATTGTAATACTTTATAGGGATTTATTATCATTTGTATCTAACATTACAGTACATTGATAATCGTACGTTTTTATAAATATTCTATTCTTTTTAAATCTGTCTCTTACTCTGATAGCTGAGCTGCACTTTTAACGATAGTATCTTAAAGTAATGTGCGTTATCGATTTGAGTAATGTCTTACTTTTTCCAGTCTTTCAGCTGACTTGTCAAATGCATGTTCCTTTGCGAAACGCGCTATTAAAACATTATACGTTCAAATCGAATATATCGTGTAAAAGATTTTTAAATTGCGAGACCTAATGCGATAATACAATCATAACTGGCGTAAATTAGATATTATTATAGAAAAAACCCATTTCAAAAGCGGGTAATTCAAACAAAACCTGAGGTAAATAACAGATTATTACTAATACAACCCAATTAACTGAAGCGTCATCTATAAATATCGACTAATTGTCTACAGCCAATGTTAATTATCAACAATGGAGTCTCGAAGCCATCTGAGCGTTATCTACACAATTTGGCGGAGCTGAAGTGAAGTGTATCGATCCTCGGATTAGCTTCGAGCTCTCGGCGAATGATTATCACAAATGAACGCTATTGTCATGAACAGCTTCGTCGTTCCAGATGACTGTTATCGTTGAAGTTGATGTGTTTTGTTGTGAATTGTAATTGTGATTTTTACGAATTTCAACATTGTATATTCACTGACAGCTTCGTTGTATCCCCCACGTCTTGTACGTGCCGTGGTACGAGTGCACGTCGATCATTGTAAGCGATGCTGTGTGACTGTTGATGTTATGTGAAGGGAGTTTTAAGTTAGTTGTCCTATGTTCAAATCCCCACAAAAAAGACCCCCACAGAAAAAGAAAGAATCACTGACAATGTTGTATGTATCTTCTTTTTTTATGTCATCGTCGGCAATGGAGGTGTTGGGTCGCCTGATGCTAAGCGCTATCACCGCCCAAGAACATTTAGAGAGAAGAGGAGAGGAACATTTATATCTGTCGTATGTTGTTTCCTTCCTTGCTAATATTATAAATGCGTGTGTGTGTTTGTTTGTTTTTCTTTCACGTCGAAATGGAGCGATTTTATGTCTGAAAATAGAAGGCTAGAGAGACGTAGGCTACTTGTTACCCCGGGGAAACATCTCATCACATCCCCTACTTATTTCCGCTGACTATGCGGGAGATGCCGCGGGCAGATAACGAGTTTGGTGTTAATTATAAAAACTATGTTTCTGCCTCGTGATCAAATTTTTTCTATTCTTTCAAAATTTCTCATTTATAAAGCATTTCAATGCTATAAAACTAGAAATTAAATTTAACAAAGGCCGCGTTCCATCGATACAATATTGTAATCATTGAAATAATGTTTCGTATTGGTTGTGATGGTTCTTAATCATCTCAATAGATGGCGTGGGGTGCCCCTTAGGCGCATGAAACCGAAAGAGTAGAAGAAATTCGATTACTGTGGCAGGATCACGGGTGGCCGAGAGGCTAGGCGTTGCTACGGTTAGGCAAGATACGCAGGTTCGAATCCTGCCTCGTGATCAAATTTTTTCTATTCTTTCAAAATTTCTCAACTATGTTTCTGTTTAAACTTGACTAATTTTAGGCATCGCCTTTACTATACGACTATTAATGAAGTTTCATTCTAACACTACAAAAATATCAACAATATTTAAACCATTCATAACTTAGCAAACTTTCACAGTTCAAGTAGGAGTTGTTTCAACGGAATGAAATGTTATTTAATAGATGCTTTAAAAATACATGAACGTCTAAATGTTAGGTTTGAATGAAGTGAGCGTGGGCGGCTTTCTGACCCTTGACCTTTATAGATCTGAATGTTTCTACCTTAAGCGAGTCGAGTGTCGAATTGGCTTATATTTAGATACGTCTGTCCAACATTTCACAAACTTAAATTTACATTTATACAACCAGGCTTCGAAACTCTCTAATCTTTCATTTAAACTCATACTATAAAGAGGAAACGTTTGTCAATTTCGATCGTTACATTAAAAATTAAATATATATTCCAATATTGTTTAAACAGAGCCAGATTATGTTATATGTTCGATATGCTATCGTATCAGGTCGATTTTTGAGTAGCGAAGATACAAAACATCGACCAGACTATGAGGCCAATAATTTTAAAAGCTCCAGACTTACACATATAATTCACGTACTCCAAATCAAACTCCCACTATCAAGTTGACTTACACTTACAACATAAGTGACAAACAGTTATACTTAATTTTGTAAACTACTCATAAACAGCATCTATTATTCTCTTTATAACAAAAAACGCCCTCGCACAGTCCGCATTCACAGCAAATGATATCGTTATAATTGGTTCCAATATTTCAAGAGCCGCCCGTTTTCCCCTGACCCTCGAATGGAATAAATCTGCGATGTTTTACACTCGCTCCCTCGAACGCTGACTCAATGTTACTTTGATTTACGACATTTTTATCGTTTATAGTTCTTAAAATTGCTAATAATAAAATCCTTTGATAGGAAAGTCGCTTTCAGTGCGACGGTGGATTCCTGGGGAAATCTATTACGCTTCATGTTGTCACATCGCTGAACCTTTTCATCTTTATTTGCTGTTCTCATGATATTACAGTGAAATTCATGCTCCGACGGTTTTATTAGATATTAATTTGAAAGGAGATAATGGATCATAACGTAATCTAATATCGAATGCACGGTTTACCCATTGTGAGTAAGTTTGATACAATAAACATCTAAAAATGATTAATATTTTGTTATGTAAATAAAATTGACGTGATAAAAACTTATTATTATATTTTTTTATTTCTTTAATTTCGAGTAACTCAGACTCATTTTGTTAGTAACAATTAATTCTTAAAAACTATGTTAGTACATCATGTCTTATATAAAATAATTGTGACTACTAGGTATGCCAGCCACTACTACAATGCTATAATGGAAGCAGAAAGTTTGCAGCAGTGGTTGACATACCAGCAGTCAAGCCGGCTCGCTGTACAGCGCATGATCTCATTGGGGCTGGCCCGCACACGGCGCACCAGGGATGTGCATCTTTTTCGAATTGTAGCATAAAAGCAGTCTATACGAGCTTCTGCAAATATTCCTGATGCGCCGCAATAACGAGGCAGCCCCATTAAGACCCGGAACGCATTGTTGTACTGGACACGAAGAGAGTTGTAAGACTATCGAGCATGTCTGGCCCATAGACTGCACGTGTAGAACGACGTACAATACGCACGAAATAGGGTCTTTTTGACTTCTTTGGAACAACGTGCACATCTACGAGCCATCATATTAGCTCTTACTGCCAGCGCTCTTCTTTCCCTTTCAATGTCATCATCGTCCTTAAGACTAGGGGTCAATATGTGTCCGAGATATTTGAATTTAATGACCCTCCTCAATGCCACTCCGTTATATTATTTTAGTGATATTATTCCACTAGTTATATTAATTTACCCTAATTCCTCCGATAATCGGATAAATGCAAAGATTTGTTTGTTTGTATGTCGGTCTTTCGTTCTCGTCGCAACGGAGCTATTTGAGCGTAGCGAGTTTAGTGTCTGCAGTCAGTTTGGGATTTAGACAGTGATATAAACTACGTTTTACCGAGACTTACTCCTATTAGAAGATCCATTACGATTTGAATTACTCTAAAATATATAAATTCCCATAGATGTCGATATTAAAAATGTGACATGCAGTTCACATATCTATTAATTGTATTTTTTTTTATATACCGGCCTAGTATTAGCCCTAAAGCTAATATAAATTAAATTGAGCACCTATGAAAGACAGTACATAGTGAGCAATATATTTCTATATTTGGAATTTTTCACTGATTATAAAACCAAAGTGTAATGTTTATCTCAAACCTAAAACTAAATTAAGCACCACGTACCCCTAACTTTATTAGGAGTTTCTGTAATTTCATACCCCAGTGGTGAAATACTGTAGATTTGTTGGTGACGAACGTGTCTAGACTTGTCCCAGGGGTCTATTAATGATAAAGGGATGCTAAGCACCCATTAAGAATGCTCGACACGTTGCTGGAAAATTATTTCTGCTCGTGTATTGATTCAGGATCTGGGCTGTTTAATAGAGCTCAACTGTTATATCTTTAGGTATGATATTAACAATTTATCAAATATCAGAATGAATATCGTTTAGTAACATCGTAAAATTTGGTCGATTTTCTATCTATACGAAGTTAACATGCAGTTTCTATAGCTGTTTATTATCTTACCTATCGCATAATATAAATTTGTACGACATATACCCTATGCTTCTATCATTATTATTACATACGTCGATAATATCTCCACTCTCCCTTTTATGATCCTGATATAAATAGAAAAAAAGAACACAAACGTTGCATTGTCCGTTAGTTAAGCACACTACATCACGTCGGAAGTTTAAAAGATCATAAATATCAGGATATCGCCGAGATCGTCGGCTATCCGTTGCTATCACTCCTCACAGCTTAACGTCATAAATCGCGAAGAGTGATCGTGTGCCGCTGAAATGTATCTAGCTGTCAGTGCACTTAGAGGATATGGTAGGTTACGGGCGGAATTCGCTGCTAGTCGTAATGCTTTGTTGGTAAAAGCTAGGTACCTACATTAGAGGGGGTGATGTATATTTTTGAAGTGAAACTTCTTTAGAATCGTTGTGATTTCAAACCTGATGCAACGGAAAAACGACAGGTAAGAGACAGAAATACAAAAATGTGTAGAATGAAGCCGGCAAAGAATGAGACAGAGAGACAGAGATGACAGAGATACATACTATTTTATTCATTCTTTTGTCGATTTACTGAAGTTTCACTTCTATCATGTGTGAATCGCACACACACCTTTTTTCGATTGAGCAATGTACGTGTAAATGCATGGCATAAATTATTATGGAATATTAAATAGTGACTATGAACACAATATAATTTACAGACTCTAAAACGTCTCAATGTCGTGGATGCTTATGGGCGGCGGTGATCACCTAACACCAAGTGCATGGCCAGAAATCTAATGTAGGCTGTGCAACATAAGTAAATACCTTGCAATATATAAATTTCGAATGAACGTGCCTGTGTTGACAGGCAGCATATATTTTAGACGTATGCAAGAAATAAAAGAAATATTAAATTCAATAACATCAGTACTATGTTGCTCTATAAAAAATAATGTAAAAAAGAATTTATGAAATACAAATTACAGCAAATTAAATAATCATTTATTTCGTACTGGGACTTTTTATTTATACAGGTATCCGTGTAGTCTAATAAACTTTTTGTTTACGTCTTTTAACCGAACTCTTCTAGATTAATCTGTGAATTCGCATCGCCATGTCATTGCAATTTCTACAATTTCCTAACCTAAAATGCTTGGTTGGTTGTTTTGGTAACATGTGAATGTAATGGTTTACCCTGATTCAACTTGCACCCCAGGGCCTTTTTCCTAAATAACTGAATGATGGAAGAATGTTTGATGCAATGGCAATAGTCTTAGCCCGGGGAATATTCCGGAACTCGGTTTATTTTTTATATCCTTTACGTAATTCAGAGTCTTATAATGGCGTATAGGCGATTATGAATTCATATCTGGTCGACATAGTGCCACTTCTCTTTCTTATTAAAGGGAATCTCTTGAGGTAATGTTGTAAAAAAAAGATAAGTATCTAAGATTTTAAAGAATAAAACATCCACGGGGGCCAGTCTTGCTGGCTGCTGCGAGGACTTCTGCATCTTTGATGGAATTCACTGGTCCATAACTTTACTTTTGTGTGAGCTTAACTATTGTTATATTTATTATATATTCGTGCGCATCATCAAGGCGCTAGTCGCCGAGTTGCGGAAAACTTGCCCGTTTACTATGTATTTATATATATATTCATGCCGGAACAACAGATAGCACGTAATTTTTATCTTAGGGTTTCGTGTTTTCTCCTCTCTACTATGTACGGAACAGCTATCCATGTAGGTTTTATGTTTACGCGTCTTTCTAATTGTAATTAATATAATTAACAGCAGATCCAACAGCAATCTACACTATGTTTTCCCCTCCCCCCCCCTCGCAAGGGGGAGGTCGCACCAATTACGGTCGCACTTGACATACTTGCGATGGAAAAAGTCGTTAAAATATGAAAGGAACGCTCCTGCCCTCGTAATTTTATTAAATAGATGATCTTTTATGTACCAGAGTTATGAGAGATAAATTTTATGCTTTTCATTATTAGATTTGGCCTGATTTTATAAGTCAGTCTGATAGTTGAGGACACACGCATCTATGCCAATTAGTTGGAGGTTGTTTACATTTGAGGGCCATATTATTTCACTAGGAAACAAGCTTGGTTGAGGTAGGGATAAATTTAACAAAAAAAAAAATGTTTAGTTATGTTATTGCTGTAGGGACTGTGTAGGGACTCGGCCTTTGAACACGAAGGTTCTAGATTCAATTGATCACAATCCATAAAATCATCATAGAAAACGCAAGCCATTTATTAACGCTGCGCCCTGGCTGTGTCCGTGGTACATATTGTACAATGGTCTATAGTACTCAGGGATTACGTGCATATCCAACGGTATATAAGTACGTTCAAATAAACAGTAAAGTTTTATTGTTGCCCTTTTTTTTTTAAAAGTGGAGAATGCTCATGCATACCCACAGCCCGGGGAAAGGCCGTGGGTTATGTCGGACTCCCATTGCCTAGAGAGGCAATGGACCTACCGACTAAACTCCATTGTGCCCCGTCTTCCCGCGCTATTCGCCAAGGTCGTGGGAACTCTTATTGAAATCATTCACTACCAGTTATTGTTGCCCTGGCCTTACCACAGTAAGCATTTGTTGCAATTTAATAACCTTAACCCAAGCGGAGACAATCAAACGACCAAAAATCATTAATATCCGATTAGCCGCTCTTGAGTTACATGCGATGTATCCAACGAGACATTCTTTTATACATAAAAGATTAACAAATTAACACCGCCGCCGGTTTTCATCTCATAATTTACATTTTAAATCTAAGCTGCACATCGGATTAAAACGCTCTAGAGTTTAGCGTCATTTTAATTAACACATGGCTAATTTTAGTAGCACTACAAGTGGTGCTGCTTGGTTTAAGTGGACACAGGGACGGACAGGGGTCGAGTATTTATATACATTCATTTATAATTATAAAGAGGAAAGTTTTGTAGTTTTTATATGTTTGTATCGTTTTCGTACTAAAACCACTGGACCGATTTCAAAAATTATCTTATCAGTAGAAAGCTTCAACATTACTGAGTGACATAGGCTATTTACATACCGCGAGCGAAACCAGGGCGAACAGGTAGTATATTTATAACATTTATATATATGTCGCATTATGGGTAAACAGAAGTACATGATTCTAGTTATCTATCTTAACTATCTTTTTATGTTTTCGAATTTCCATTAGTTGAATTTATAACTCTGATATAACTCCCGTTTATTAATTTCAATATAATTTTTGAAACAATACAAATTAGTGTAGTGTGTAAAGACAGCATACTAATTAATTGTATACTTACAGGTATGTATAATAGATATTATTATAAGGTCAATTTTTGTATTGTTATTTTAGTACTAAACATTATACTGAAAAGGTTTTATTACAGGGCCTTAACCTTTAAACAGTGATAAATTCATGGAAATTTATTAGGTCTACGAAATAACACGCACCCAATCTGTACCGCCCAATTATAATTATTCTTTTTTTAAAAAAATGGCCCGCCTTTCTTGTTAGCAGTTTTTTATCTAACGTTATTTAAACGTGGGTACATGAAGCTGCGTTTTATGTCAACTTGGTTTAATTGCTGCTTAAGTCACGTTAGGAATTGCACGAATGAGGTAGGTGAAAGTTTCGTTTTTATGGGATTTTGGACCGTTTAAAATTTAAATGATGTGGCCGTGTTTGTTATTCGTGGTGTTTTAAGCGTTATTTGTTATTATGCTATAATTGAATCGTAGTTTGTAGTGAATATATTATGCGGTATTTAATAGTGATGTTGTTCTCTCGATGGGACGTTATTATTGATGATGATGACTGATGATTGAATAATTTAGACATGTCATCATCGAAGTGTATCTTAAAGTTTAGTTATAAGCAACATTATACACTTTGGGGCGATTTTTTAAATGAAAAATCTTTTTAGACAAAATATATATATTTATTTATGTCACAGCGAGTAACTGATGCTGGTGAGCTGGTGGTCAATAATTTTAACTTTTTAGACAAGAAGGTTCTCAATCCTACGCATACTTAACTTTTATTTTTCATTACTTCAGATTTGATCATTCACTTAGATTATTTTATTTTATTCCCATACAGGCATAGCTTAAACTATTTACCAGATTATTAAATTATATTAAATTTTATTTATTATATTTTCTCCGCTTCTCTGTTAACCAATTTTAAATTACAAAACTATAATTAAACTGCATGCAATACGCCTACGTAAAGCCCATGTAAAACAGGCAAAGATAAGCAAGCATAATGTTGCCAGTTACAATATATCTGCAAAATATTTTCAATGAATGAAGGCTTAATTTTGAACTGCGGTGCTTTCAGTGAAAAGCATCTGGGTGCGGTTCACTTTAATTCATAACATGTATGTAGCAATTTGAATAGATTAATGCTGAAACGGCTTTCACTGCACTGCACAGAGGAAAATAATCCATCAATTACCTACATTTAAGTCTATTCATTGATGTTTTATGTAAAGGTAGAGTGTATAGTATAAATTTTAAATAAGAGATGTAGATGATTAGGTTTTTTATGCCATAATATCAGATTTGCGTTCGGTTTTACCATTTTTATTTGAAGGAAAGGAAGAGGATTCGAAAAACGTTTAATGAAATAATTAGTTTCGATATAATTTCGAAAGTATTCGTAATCTTATTATTTAATACTTCAGTATACAGCTCTTAATCTGAAACTCCTTTTTCCCATTTTGTATTAAAAAAGGATGAATATTCAATAAAACGACTCATCTAAATGACCACGAAATTGCCACTTTTAAATAAAACGTAATTTCCCGCCAAACCTCATTTTGTCGGTGAGATTATCAATTATTTTTATCATTTTCGTTAGGTGTTAAGGCTTCTGGCAATATCGTTTTAAATTGACATTAAAAATTCCTACCTACATGAGCTTTCAAGTTTATAGGTCGTTATTCTGTAGCGGTAAATTTTGTTGATCCCATATTTTTGGTTACACTTTTTAATGAAGAATTTAAACGTTAATTTCCGTATTGCAGAATATTTAAACAGGGAAAAGCTTAACGATGCCATTCAGTAACATTTTAAGCAATTAAGGAATAAATTTGAATTTACAAATTTAATACTCGACGACGAATTTATTTGAATTTTAAATGAAAATATATGTCAAAACTGTCTATACTTCTTTTTTCACCGTTACGAATTACCCATATTTAGATATCTGTGGCACGTTACAAAAAAATACATAAATTTTTTCGAAAGTTCTAAATTTGAAAATGGGGTGTTCAGAAACGAAATTAAATTGTCACGAAATAAATTTATTATAATATCTCAAACAATTTATCCAAAAAATATTTCCGTGGTAATGTTAAAGTTATCGTGAGTATTTCCCTTCCTCACTAAATGTAACGAGGTTCAGAATAACTCGTTCTTATAGATGTAATGAAATGATAACATAAACGCGGCGCGTTCGAATTGAATTCGTTTTGATCGCGTTAAATAATTTCATTTCGATATGATTGTTGTGTTTTCGGTTTTTAATCTTTTGTTTCGATAAATATAGATCAATTTTACGGTTAGAAATTTATTTTTGAAAGTTATTTCGATTAGAATCACTTACAGAGCAATATGCTTTACAATCATGTTAACTCGCCTTGTCAAAATTATGAAAAAATAGGTTAGTATCTATATACATACATTAATAGTTGTTTTCATGTGATAAAGAGTTTTGTAAGCGCCTGTGGGATTTTGAAGTGAATACAAATGTTAGTTTCTATAGCAATAGTGTTAGAACTTGGTAGTGTGAGATTATAAGATATATTTCGTTATCAAACCAACTTAACGAAAGAAGTATGCTATTTAAAGAAATATAGAATCAAGTTTATCTCAAGTGAATTTAAAATATTTGTTATTAATGTCTTGACTGGAAAATCCAGTGTACGAAGAAAAATAAAATATTAACAGTTTCAAAGTCATTTTATTTCCAATGGAAAACTACAAGAACCTTATATAGGTGTTTTAAGTTTGCTATAAAATTATTTGAAAAATTATACAGTGAACTGTTAATTTGAAATAATCTTTATTAAAATAAACAAATTATATTACATTACAGCTTAGAGCATAGATGTCTAAATGTGTATAGACACAACTTTTATATTCCAAGGTATATTGTTCAGGCACCAGCTCGCACCTTATGTGAATAGATATAAAGCCTGTTTTTCTGTACAGTCTATAATTATCTATTATTACACGCTTTTTATTAGCTTCACCTGTATGTTTGTTTGTTTGTTTGTTTGTATGTTTGTTTGTTTGTTTGTAACTGACTTCTTTGGGCGCGATTTTGACCCACTTTAAACGGCCAGATTTCGTTCAAACTTTGTAGATTTATTGAGGACCGATGACAATACACTAATTTGATAAAATTATTCCAGTTTTCAATTTGCAAAATATGATTTTTGTTAAAGCGTGTTTTATAGTTTTTTTAAACTATTATATTTTATTTATTTTATTTCTAAATTACAGACGCAATAATATCAGTGTTACCAGTGAAAAGAGCGCGATATTCAGCTGTTGAAGACGCAACTAGTTCCTATCTCCGGCATCGCTTTATGGAGACCAGGACAAATTCTACATTGAAGAAATTTTAAGGTTTGTTTTTAATTAATATTAAAAAAACCGGTTTTCAACCGACTTCTTATATAAGCGATAGTAACAGAGGTTTTCAACCCTAAGCATATTTATTTTATACGTCGTGTTATACTGGTTTTGTCGATTAAAGTTACGATTTTGTTGGCAAAAAATTTCTTAAAAGTCGATAAAAGGTTTTCATTCCATCAACTACTTACATCATTGTTACCTACAAAAAAAAATTCTTATAATACTATTTTTTTATATTTTCTGCTATGTTTTTCCAATTTTTCTCGAATGTTCCCCTCCCCCATATTCCAGGGGTAGTCGATGCCCCACGCGGCGCCCGCCAGCATGTCGACCCCGCCCCGCCACCCGCACTTCTACACGGTCGAGGTCGGCGACACGCGCTTCACCATACTCAAGCGTTACCAGAACTTGAAGCCGATCGGCTCCGGCGCACAGGGAATCGTATGGTGAGATTTTTTTGTTTTTTTCTATTATTTTTTCATGTTTTTTTTTGGTAGGAGAATCAGGTGTGTTTAAGAATACTCATTAGGTTATTTTTTTAGATTTATTTCGTTTGAACTATATCATACTTTATTGAGGATCTTTATTAAATTTTAATAGACATGTTTAAGAAAAGCTCTTATGTATTTTTATGAAACTAACATAGATTGGACATGATATGCTAGAAACGTAGATTGGTCATCAAAAACAACAATTAATATCTTTAAAACAATATTGAATTTAAAACTTCATGTTTCGTAAATGCGAATTAACTAGTAAGCATCTTCTCCTGGCTTAATTTGTTTATGCTGTGTTATTTGAAATGTCAATGTTTGTCTTTGTAAAGTTCTCGGAAATGCTATGAATATAATAATTAAATTATTCATAAACAACGGCTTATGAATTATAAATATAAATAAAAAAATTAAGACATTGATATATCCTAATTATAAAAATATTAATCAAACATACATAAAAAGGAAATCAAATACCCCTATGATTGGGCATTGCTTTTAATTTATTCGCGATAACAATATTCAATTAAGGTGAGTATATACTATGCATTTAACGGTACATTTGTTTAGTTTTCAGTCTTATGGAATTAAATTAAAACATTATTTTTTTTCAAAAACACAGTAATCTAGATTTAGCTCAAAGTATTCCAACATGTGATAAAAAATATTATAGAAAAAAATTGTTTTATGTAACTTCATTGCTTTCATATAGGAGCATAATTTATTTTGCTACTTTTTGTTCGTAAGCACGCTGTACACAACCACGCCTCCACTTGCTGCATGCAAATATTTTCACATTTTTCTTTGTTTCATTCATTCATGTACGCCAGGTGAAAAGCGCCTTTATTTCAATTTATGTAATCATTTTGTACGCCGTTATTCTGTAGCACGATTTACTATGTACCTTCTTATTATTTTTTAAATTTACTTTTCAGTTTTTATTCTGTGTATATATGAATAAAATTATGATTAGGCAATCGTCAATAACTCATTAAGAGTGAGTCTATCAAACTGCAAGTGTAAATGAATTTTAATTTAAAACGCAAGCAAGGTATATCAATTTTAACAACACAAAATTAAGTAATCAATAAAAATATATTCCCCAAACACCTTAATGGACTATTACAAGTCCTTCTATACATTGATGATAACACTTCATTTTATATTGTACTATATCTATCCATCATCATTTATTGTCTCTGGTTATTTACTCAGCGTGTCAGTAGGTCACTAGACCGAACATTCCAATACATCACATGTAAGACAAAACGGTGCGAGCGTGTCAGTCCACTCTGGACATATATTGCCAATATCGGAAGCTAGCGCAGCGTCACACAAGCACACACCCTCAGGCCAGCGGCGACACAGAACTGCATAATATATTTCTGTTTATAGCTGATCGAGCGATATATAACCAGTAGCGATGGTTCAGTTTTACTCGGTCACTCTCGGTGACACCGTCTTCACGATACCCACGCGGTACACTGAGCTCGTGCGGCGCGGGGCCGGCGCGCAGGGCACGGTTTGGTAAGCAGTGACGCTTGCTTCATCATCGCTTTGGTTCACAGGACTAATTCTATAGTGACTAATGTTTCGAGTTGTGGTGTTTGCCGGTGTGTACAGGGCGCTCTTGGGACGGGCCGTACAGTGTAGGCGATGTGAGAGTGCAAATTGTCATTTCGATGTTTGATTGATTTGATCTGTCTTTTGGTGGAGATCGGGAGTTTGTAATGCCGTGGGAAGTTAGCGGAGGTCGATACCGAATTGTTGTCAAATCCACGCCAAAATTCGTATAATTTGGGCTTTGCTAGCAGTAAAAGAAAATATATAATAATATCGTTTCAAGTTATGTATTTATTTGATGCTGGCCAAGACGGAGGCGGAACTACCTTTCCGTTAATGTAGCCAAAGAAAGAGGTACGGGGCTTTACCGACCCGATGGGTTTCAAACTACCCTTTCTGTCATTTCACAAATCATATCTGTACCAAATTGGAGAAGAGACAGACAGTCAGTTAGACGGACAGACATAGAGTTACTTTACAGAAATTTTTTAATAATATGTTAAATCGAAATCTTATTTATGAAAAATGAGAAATGTTTATTCAACAACACGATGATGATAGCGTTATGAAATTTTTATTAATTCAATAATCTTCCTTCGTAATGGAACAATTTTATTAAATTATACTGGATATTGAAGTAAAATGTGTTTCGGGTCAATAAATCTGAACATAATGCGTTACAATAATGATCAAAGAAAACGTGAAACGAGAAACTCAACTTTAAATATCATTCAATTAAGAGTGGCTATAGAAGCGAGGTGGGGCTTAAACATTTGTTCTTCTAACTTATTGCAATCTAGGAACAATGGCTCCGTTTGTATAAGTGTGTACGAAACATCATTATAGATACAATAATGCTCTTTTGGCGCTATTAACATATTTACAAATATAATAAAGGACTCACAGAAATAACTGCTCCAAAAAATTAATAACATATCTTCTAACTAACCTTACAGACAAATTAGAGTGTGCTAGGCCGCTAAATATTTCTAGTAATTGTCTCACAATTATTGTTTTATATTATTATTTATATCGCTCATTAATTTACGTATTTCGTTGCATGGCTTATGGAATTCATTCACATGTTAATATTTTATTTGGAGTTGGAGGCCTTCGATGTTTTTAAATCTATATGTCGTATTTTCTATATATTTTCTGTTTTAAAATATTTATAACTGAGCTAATATGAAACTATTTTATGAATGCAAAAAAATTTAATGCACAGTTGAAAAGATTTAAGAATATTTATGTAGTGCTTGAAGTTTTTTTTATATTTAATAAATAATTTTAATATATGTTTTAAGTATTAGGTATGTAAAATAATAATAATAATAACAAATTAAGTTTCTGATTTAGCTATGAAAAAGTAATTGTTTAACTTTTAGCATGAACGGTTGAGGACTAATTTTCTTTTACTTACTTTTAAGTCACGTTTCGTGTTACGTCATCAATAAAATTTACTTATAGTTTTCATTCGTATCGATGGAAATATTTGTAAGTTGTATTGCTGTCTTCTAAATGTGTGGTAATAGCTATGTTACAACAGGAGAATTATCATTAATAATTATGTACTATGGATCAGAAGAATTATTCATGTTTTTATGGAGATAATAAAAAAGGAATGTGGTTGTGTTTAAGCAATTAAATCCCCTATTTTTTCTTCTACGTTTTATTGTTTTATCACAACGTACATGTATTCCATTCTTTTTCTGTCCTTTTAATTTAATAATATAAAATTTTCAAATATCATAGTATATAATATATGAAGTCTGTGTTCTGCCTTATTAATTCAGTTCACTAATATTTTTCATTTTAACCATTGGCGTTGGTCATGAAACAATTTTAGGATACCACAAATAAAAAAAAATGTTTCTTATTAACTATCATTTACCGAAAAAAGAATGTGCCAGGATTGGGTCCTCGTCTTTTTTGACGGCCACTACTTGTACTCTGTCTTCTCTATTTTTAATTAAAAAAAAAAGCTTTTTTTTCGTACATTTTCCCGCCATCTCACCCCGCCACGTTGTCGACAGCGCGGCATACGACACGGTGACGCAGCAGAACGTCGCCATCAAGAAACTTTCGAGACCTTTCCAGAATGTCACGCACGCTAAGCGCGCTTACCGCGAGTTCAAATTGATGAAACTCGTCAATCACAAAAATGTGAGTATTTTTATTTATATATATACAAAATCTTAAGTGCAAATGTGATGGATTAGCTGTCTGTGCTTTGAACGTAGGGATGTGAGAATAAAAAAAAGTGTTAAAAGGCAAATGTGATATAAATCACGTATCAAATCAAAAGCGCATAAAACTAACTAAATATATCAATGTCACCCAAAGAAAAAAATAAATAATACATCTATATATATAAAATTCTCGTGTCACAGTTTTCGTTGCCATACTCCTCCGAAACGGCTTGACCGATTCCTCTGAAATTTGGTAAGCATATTGGGTAGGTCTGAGAATCGGCCAACATCTATTTTTTATCCCGATATTCCTACGGGATACGGACTTACGCGGGTGAAACCGCGGGGCGCAGCTAGTATACTATATATATATATATATACCTACTGTGATATCACTCACATACTTAATATTAATAATATTAATAACTAAGAATTTTT
The DNA here is from genome assembly GCF_012273895.1 of Zerene cesonia. NCBI lineage: Eukaryota > Metazoa > Arthropoda > Insecta > Lepidoptera > Pieridae > Zerene > Zerene cesonia. The sequence goes on along the minus strand of NC_052106.1, from coordinate 616,604 downwards.
GTTTGTTTCAAGTGAAATAATTTAACTTTTTAATTTTAACTCAAAATATTTTCCATACATTTAAAAACGTAGGCTGTTGCTTGTTAAGACAACCGAAGCCGGGGCTATGTATTTATAAGTTTAATTTAACGCCCGTGGTACAGAAAAACACAACATATTTAACACGAAGTATTGAATTTAGACTAGACAATAAATTTAATTTATCTCCCCATCCCGTTTCAGATTATAGGTCTTCTAAATGCGTTCACGCCACAGAAGAGCCTCGAGGAGTTCCAGGATGTCTACCTGGTGATGGAGCTGATGGACGCTAATCTCTGCCAGGTCATCCAGATGGATCTAGACCACGAGAGGATGAGCTACCTGCTCTACCAGATGCTGTGCGGCATCAAGCACTTGCATTTAGCTGGAATCGTGCATCGGGTATGTTTTTTATATCTATTTACACCTCCAATAAAGATTACTTTAAATTTTTAATTCTATTTCTATTTCTAAGGATAGGATTAGTTGCAATAGCTGTGACTGCTACCACAGAAGACAATTTGTTAAAGAAAGTTTAGACTTAATAAACAGCACATCTTCAAATTGTTTGAAACTTTTAGTTTATCGTTAGCTGAGCACGCCTTTAATTCAACACGGGCTTTTCAAAATTCACGGGTTTATGGCTAGACAATAAAAAAGAATTTCAATTAAAAATGGTTTGATTAAATAAATTTAAACACAATATGAGTTACATATAATCACAAATAATCATTTGAAAGAAGAAAATATTAAAAAAGTTTAGCGCTCTGGCCTGCGCTAAGAACGCGTTCCATTGTGCTATGTGAATTGAAAAGAAGCAAAATACACGTGGCCCTCGGCGCAGGACCTGAAGCCGTCCAACATCGTGGTGAAGAGCGACTGCACGCTCAAGATCCTGGACTTCGGGCTGGCGCGCACGGCCGGCACCACCTTCATGATGACGCCCTACGTCGTCACGCGCTACTACCGCGCGCCCGAGGTACGCCTCTCGTGCTTCATTGCTTTGGAGAATTCGTCGTCACGCTGTATATACCTTCTTATATACCTTCCTTCTGCGATGAAAGCGATCGTATAATTCTTCCGACTCCAAATAAAGGAGGATGTTTCAGAATTTTATTTAACAGATTTTATGGTTCTTTTTTTATTTCAAATCTCGGGCCTCCCTTTTTACACGCTTTTTATTAGCTTCACCTGTATGTTTGTTTGTATGTTTGTTTGTATGTTTGTTTGTAACCGACTTCTTTGGGCGCGATTTTGACCCACTTTAAACGGCCAGATTTCGTTCAAACTTTGTAGATTTATTGAGGACCGATAACAATACACTAATTTGATAAAATTATTCCATTTTTTAATTTGCAAAATATGATTTTTGTTAAAGCGTGTTTTTTTAGTTTTTTTTTAACTAATATTTATTATTAATTTTTAAAAAACTCCCTTCCCTCAAAAAATATCATTCTCTGTAAAATGTGGTTAATGGCTACTAGGCAATTCGAAATGATTGGTCTTTCCTATTTTCATTATATAGTTAGTCCAATATGAAAAAGCTGATATTAGTTCTTAAAACGAAGTCTTTTCACAGTATTAGACCACTTCTAATACTTCTTAGCCTACCTTCCTCCTTAAAACTTTCTCCAATTTCTTATCTTTCAAATATCATAACCTTTTTTTAAACGCTTTGCCAAGAATTCCTTACATAGAAAAATGCCAAAGTTCTTGTCAATATACCTAAGAATGTTCTGGCATGCAGGTGATCCTCGGCATGGGCTACACGGAGAACGTGGACATCTGGTCGGTGGGCTGCATCATGGGGGAGATGATCCGCGGCGGCGTGCTGTTCCCCGGCACCGACCACATCGACCAGTGGAACAAGATCATCGGTGAGAGATGATGAGAGCGGGCACCTCGCGGGGAATTAATTATAAGCAATTTGCTATTTCGCTTGAACTAATTAAATTAAAGTGTTGTTTCAATTAATAGTTTGATAAAAACTGAATTATCAAATCGACACACATCTCGAAGTATGTCATACATTTTCTTACTGTTGCTTTTTTAAGTCATATAACCGCTATGACTTAAAAAAGCAGCGCGGTAAGTGATCACCACTGCCCATGACTATTCGCAGAGGCAGTGACTCTGTTCCGCCTGCTGAATGAATGATGAAGATGGAATGGTTTGGGAAGGGTAAGGAAAAGGAAACCATTCTCCGGCTGCGAAATACGGTAGCATGCTATTTTTTCACGCCGGTCTCCTGTGGGAGGTGTGATACTTTCCTAGTGCGAGTTTCGAAGCGTTCTCGACTTCCACATATAAAATCCTGCATTAAAATACATAACGCAATGCCTAACGGCCTCAAGTCTATACTAGAGATCGTTACATACCAACGCTAACGCCCTCGAGCGTACACTCGACGGCGCTAGCGGGTCCGTCTCGCGCCCTCGAGCGTACACTCGAGTGTACGCCCGAGGGCGCGAGGTACAAGCGTGAAGCGTCCGCGCCGGCAGAGCAACTGGGCACGCCGTCGGCCGCGTTCATGGCGCGGCTGCAGCCGACGGTGCGCAACTACGTGGAGAACCGGCCGCGCTACGCCGGCTACACGTTCGAGCGGCTCTTCCCCGACATCCTCTTCCCCTCCGACAGCAACGAGCACAACCGCCTCAAGGTCGGCCTTTGCGCTTGTTTCACAAGCGAATATGTGCTATCATTTTCTTTGGTCTCTATAGGGAATTCGAACATTTTCATTTTCACATTTCACAACTAAACAAAATTTAAAATACACCAATTCACCGTACTTATTATATACATATAATAGTATCATATTTTAGCGATGCTTGGAAATGCCATTTTCCTTCAAAAATTAGTTAGAAATGTGGACACATTCGATTTTGGTATACGAACGTAAATATGGACAGAATCAAATTTCTATTGTGATCCGTTATCTAGTTAGTTTTTTGTTGATTGAAGATCAGACTAGATAATTTCACAGATTCAATAATATTGTCATTAATTTGAGCTTTAATTTTCAATAAAACTCCCACTGGGCAATTTTAATTCTCAAAATTATTCACCGATAGTATAAAATTTCTTAGTTATTTCATATCTTTCCCACTCCACTATCTTTCTCTCTATCTGTGTATTAAGAAATTGAAAACTTTTTAACGTATTTTAAACGCGATTTATTCATGTTATTAAACATGACTATCTCGCGTGAAACGTAACGCAAGTGAACGCTGCACGTGTGTGTGTGTGTGTGTGCGCGCAGGCGTCGCAGGCGCGCGACCTGCTGTCGCGCATGCTGGTCATCGACCCCGAGCGGCGCATCTCCGTGGACGAGGCGCTGCTGCACCCCTACATCAACGTGTGGTACGACGAGGGGGAGGTCAACGCGGTGAGACTCCTTCGTTCCCTTCGCGCTCCTTTTTCACCGATTTGAAGGAATCTCAATTCGACCGTACATTTTGTGTTTGTTACGTCGGACATTTCGACTGGTGGAAATAAATTATATATGCGCATTTCAATCTGCACTGCAATTGCACTCGCAACTGCACGTAAATGAAGCATGGTAAAAGGTCTTAAAAATGCTTTGGGGATTTTTGTGACCTTTCAAAGCACTCGACTGTGTGGAACATTCCACTTACTTGCGTAGAGTCAATTATTATATAAAAGATTTAGCGCAGAGCCTTATTAATTCATTCCTTCAATGCGATACTTACGAACTTGTTATTGATAAAGAAACATTTGAAGAAAGAAACTTCTTCAATAAACGCGTTGCGTAAGTTAACATTGGGGTTTCACAGGGATCTATATCAGGTCCGTTTTTCTTTTTAATGTATACTAATGATTGAGCACAAACAGACACGAATGCGTGTCGGTGCTCAATCGGCAAGTGCGTGTTGCAGCCGGCGCCGGCCGCGTACGACCACTCGGTGGACGAGCGCGAGCACACGGTGGAGCAGTGGAAGC
>NC_052106.1:608842-612116 GCF_012273895.1 Zerene cesonia | reverse complement strand
GCACATCAAAACCCACAGGTACGAGAGCCCCGACCCGGCGACATGTAAACGTAGCACGTGCAAGGACAATAGCCGAGGCCGCCCGGCGCATCCACCGCAGCGCGCGACGCGCCAGTGCTCCCACACAGACGCTCGCCGCGAGCGCCGTGGACTCGTGGCTCGTCTATTGTATTCTTCCTGTTCTTCTAGTGTAAGCCCCACCCCCCGCCCCTCACGCATACATCCCCCCTTCCACCCCCTAATAAATCGGTTCCTACCCAATGTTTCTTTTCATTTGCGAAAAAGAGTGCCTTTTACTAGTAATCTGTCAGAATTGTACCGATTCGTATGTCTTTATTATATGTACGTTTTATTTTGTTATTTGACGCGTAAGGGTATTTTTTATGCGCTAAGTTTATTTATGTATTGAGCTTATATGTTGTTATGTTATTTTTATGTGCAATCATAATTTTTTTATCGTGATTCGGCTAATTGCGGTTTGCGCGACTCGTCCTGATGCATTTTTTTGCCAATCGATGAATTCCCGAACGAATTTTTGGTGTCGCGCCGTCAGTCGTATGTAACGTTGTTTTTTTTTTTTACTTACGGGAATATTGTTGCGCGTAACGGATGTATATTCTGACGTGGAATGAGTCGTGCGTATCCAGTAGGACATTTAAGTTCGTAGAACGTAACCCAACCGACACGGTCGGCCGCGAGTTAGCGCAGATTATCCCAAATGTTCCGAGCAGATAACGAAATTTTTGTTACGTCATATAGCCAGCCGGAATTTGGTGATGTTCATAGTTTTTCGTAAGTAGACCCTAGTTGCGTTGTTGACTGTATAAGTAGGGATATAAGTACATTTTTACCTAAGTAGATTATTTAGGTCGCCTCACACGTTGCGATAAATGGGATTATACGATAATATTTAATACGTAATTACCGTGAGTTTATACACTCGTATTGTAACTTTTCAATCGATATTGTATTCGAGTAATTATAAATAATTTAAGTACGTTTTTATCGATTGTGAGGAAAAATTTCACGTTGTGCAAGATTGAAGACCACAGATAATAAATATCGTTTAAATTTAACAAAACGTGTGAGGGACAGTAGGTTATTGTTTGAAACCTCACTAGGTGATATAATATTAAAATAAGAATAATGGATGACGATAGTCATAAAGGATGGTTTCATGAAGTAGCACAATTTATTAGCTATAGAAAAAAACGGGCGCTAAACGGTTGAGAGAGCAAATAAGCAATAATGTTAAATATGTTATCCTTCCTCACTTAGCAGTTGCATAAATGTCGTCATGGAACATATCAGAAGGTCGCAATAGATAGCAGATAGCTCGATGGAGAAGCTCGGCAGCGAGCGGCCGCTGCCCGCCCTGCTCGCGCCACACGCGGCCGTCGCTTTACTTTTGTTCCATAGAGAATGCGCGGAATGGCGGGAAATGCAATTGTCAAAAATGTTTCATCATTTTCAAGTGCATCATATTCGTATATAACCTAAAAATAAACAAAAATATTTAATTAATTATAAGTGTGTAAATATTAAGTAATCGTATAGGCTGAATGGAACGAAAGTGAAGAACGTGGGTACTATCTATAGCACATTCTGTTTAACGCTATAGTAAAGATAAAGTTCACAACTGTACGTCCAAATTGTCCATTTATATGTTAAATGTACCTAATGCAAATTACAATAATGTAATCTTTAGATTGTATTTTAGTACACGAGGTTTAAGATTGTAGCGATGTTGAGAAGGCCGAGCGGCGCTTAGCGGTATTCTTTGAGTTACACTTCGATGACTATCTAAAACAACTTATTTTTACTGTACACGTAAGTTATTTCATATTTTAACTGAATAAATTGAAATGGTTATTACATAACGTGTTTGATTTTTTACCCTTACTTAAGATGAGAAATTTTTATTTACGATAAATACGACACGAATATAGGAATGGCTAAGGAAAGGTGTCAAGTGGGGTTTACTGTCACAAGTTATGCGTGAAGTTCGCATCGTTTTATTAAAATCTGAATAACAGAGTCTTCACCTGACCCTAATAAAGCACTGAAGAATTATATATTTAAAAATGTAGTAAATATATAAAAAACATATTCAAGTATAATATAGTTCAGAAATAAAAAAAAATTGTAACGACTGAGCTACGGTGCTTTCTATCATTTACGACATTGGGGCCTTCAAGCACCTGTAACAATCGGTGATCGGTGGTGACCAGTTAACATCAATTGGCGCACCTGCTCTTTTGCTTGCTCTACCATAAAAAGAAGTTCCACATAAGGAACTATGTATTATGGCTCCCGTATGGCTCTAATAAAAACGCTCATGAGGCGATGTAACTTATGACATTGATATAAATCATAGGATAGCCTACTTCCTACAAATATTAGAAATGCAAAAGTTTGTAAGGATGTGTGTATGTTTGTTACTCTTTCACGCAAAAACTACTGAACCGATTGCAACGAAATTTGATACGTAGAGAGCTGGACAACTGGAATAACACATAGGCAACTTTCATCCCGATATTCCTACAGGATACAGACTTACGCGGGTAGAACCGCGGGGCGCAGCTAGTTTAATATTTTAAAATTCATGTTATAGCTCAAGTGCCAGCTAGAACCGTGGAAAAATAAATCATTAGGACAACAGCCATAGAGATGTAGTGTTCTTTTATACGCAATTGCAGATGCAATAAAATGGAATATAGACATTAACATTTTTATATTAGCAGCAACTATAATATCTATACGAAAAAAGGGATTATTAAAAACTAAACTAAAGAGTGACAGGTCGAGAAAAATTTTATTAGGGCAACACGAGAGTCATTAGCCTTAAAATAAAAAATCTCCTTTTTTGAAGTCGGTTTAAATCATCTAAGTTTATGTCATGTATTATGTGTGGACCCGCTAATATATTTGAGCAAACGAAACGTACATGTAGGTTCCATAGAAAGTACCAGAGATAGTACCTAACGTCATGTTGTGCAAAGTAAATTTGTACCGTGTAGATTGAGACTGTAGTAACTATTTAGTAATCTGTGATAGTATATAATTGTGTTATGCGTAAAACGAATGGTAAAACGCCGTCACCTCAACGACCAACCACTTTAACTTCAAACTTGTCAATTAATAATTGTCATATTTGTCATTTGGTACTTTCGAGTTTATTTATGCTTGTATATAGGAGTCGATGCTTGTTTGTGGTAGTGAATGCACGTGTTATTGAGAAATTTTTCATTCTAGCCCTCTATTTGGCGTACAT
>NC_052106.1:569273-607842 GCF_012273895.1 Zerene cesonia | reverse complement strand
GCGCCGCACCTCGCCGCGCCCGACCCCGCGCCCGCGCACTCCTAGGTGAGCCGCGACACACCCACACCCACACACACACCCGCGCCCGCGCACTCCTAGGTGAGCCGCGACACACCCACACCCACACACACACCCGCGCCCGCGCACTCCTAGGTGAGCCGCGACACACCCACACCCACACACACACCCGCGCCCGCGCACTCCTAGGTGAGCCGCGACACACCCACACCCACACACACACCCGCGCCCGCGAACTCCTAGGTGAGCCGCGACACACATACACACACACAAACCCGCACACAACTACTACTACTACTAGCTACTCAGTCACATATTCTTTAAACTCTTGTATTAACATCACACTCCTTATTAATTATGTCATGTTTCCATTTTTCATGTTTCCACTTTGGCCCAAATTTTCAAACTACCTTAAATAAAAATACTTAAATAAAATACAATGGAGAGAGTAGAAGAATTCAACTGCATTGAATTGCAATAAAATAAATAACAATAAATTTAAAAAGAAATCGGCAATACATGTAGAGGCTCTCGACTCTACAATCGACATTACGTCTCTCCAAATGTCAATGTGACCCGTCAGCTCCATTACCGAAAATTAACTATTGAAAAAAAAAGCACATCAAAACCCACAGGTACGAGAGCCCCGACCCGGCGACATGTAAACGTAGCACGTGCAAGGACAATAGCCGAGGGCGCCCGGCGCATCCGCTGCAGCGCGCGACGCGCCAGTGCTCCCACACAGACGCTCGCCGCGAGCGCCGTGGACTCGTGGCTCGTCTATTGTATTCTTCCTGTTCTTCTAGTGTAAGCCCCACCCCCCCGCCCCTCACGCATACATCCCCCCTCCCACCCCCTAATAAATCGGTTCCTACCCAATGTTTCTTTTCATTTGCGAAAAAGAGTGCCTTTTACTAGTAATCTGTCAGAATTGTATCGATTCGTATGTCTTTATTATATGTACTTTTTATTTTGTTATTTGACGCGTAAGGGTATTTTTTATGCGCTAAGTTTATTTATGTATTGAGCTTATATGTTGTTATGTTATTTTTATGTGCAATCATAATTTTTTTATCGTGATTCGGCTGATTGCGGTTTGCGCGACTCGTCCTGATGCATTTTTTTTTTTTGCCAATCGATGAATTCCTGAACGAATTTTTGGTGTCGCGCCGTCAATCGTATGTAACGTTGTTTTTTTTACTTACGGGAATATTGTTGCGCGTAACGGATGTATATTCTGACGTGGAATGAATCGTGCGTATCCAGTAGGACATTTTAAGTTCGTAGAACGTAACCTAACCGACATGTTCGGCCGCGAGTTAGCGCAGATTATCCCAAATGTTCCGAGCAGATAACGAAATTTTTGTTACGTCATATAGCCAGCCGGAATTTGGTGATGTTCATAGTTTTTCGTAAGTAGACCCTAGTTGCGTTGTTGACTGTATAAGTAGGGATATAAGTACATTTTTACCTAAGTAGATTATTTAGGTCGCCTCACACGTTGCGATAAATGGGATTATACGATAATATTTAATACGTAATTACCGTGAGTTTATACACTCGTGTTGTAACTTTTCAATCGATATTGTATTCAAGTAATTATAAATAATTTAAGTACGTTTTTATCGATTGTGAGGAAAAATTTCACGTTGTGCAAGATTGAAGACCACAGATAATAAATATCGTTTAATATTAACAAAACGTGTGAGGGACAGTAGGTTATTGTTTGAAACCTCACTAGGTGATATAATATTAAAATAAGAATAATGGATGACGATAGTCATAAAGGATGGTTTCATGAAGTAGCACAATTTATTAGCTATAGAAAAAAACGGGCGCTAAACGGTTGAGAGAGCAAATAAGCAATAATGTTAAATATGTTATCCTTCCTCACTTAGCAGTTGCATAAATGTCGTCATGGAACATATCAGAAGGTCGCAATAGATAGCAGATAGCTCGATGGAGAAGCTCGGCAGCGAGCGGCCGCTGCCCGCCCTGCTCGCGCCACACGCGGCCGTCGCTTTACTTTTGTTCCATAGAGAATGCGCGGAATGGCGGGAAATGCAATTGTCAAAAATGTTTCATCATTTTCAAGTGCATCATATTCGTATATAACCTAAAAATAAACAAAAATATTTAATTAATTATAAGTGTGTAAATATTAAGTAATCGTATAGGCTGAATGGAACGAAAGTGAAGAACGTGGGTACTATCTATAGCACATTCTGTTTAACGCTATAGTAAAGATAAAGTTCACAACTGTACGTCCAAATTGTCCATTTATATGTTAAATGTACCTAATGCAAATTACAATAATGTAATCTTTAGATTGTATTTTAGTACACGAGGTTTAAGATTGTAGCGATGTTGAGAAGGCCGAGCGGCGCTTAGCGGTATTCTTTGAGTTACACTTCGATGACTATCTAAAACAACTTATTTTTACTGTACACGTAAGTTATTTCATATTTTAACTGAATAAATTGAAATGGTTATTACATAACGTGTTTGATTTTTTACCCTTACTTAAGATGAGAAATTTTTATTTACGATAAATACGACACGAATATAGGAATGGCTAAGGAAAGGTGTCAGGTGGGGTTTACTGTCACAAGTTATGCGTGAAGTTCGCATCGTTTTATTAAAATCTGAATAACAGAGTCTACACCTGACCCAAATAAAGCACTGAAGAATTATATATTTAAAAATGTAGTAAATATATAAAAAACATATTCAAGTATAATATAGTTCAGAAATAAAAAAAATTGTAACGACTGAGCTACGGTACGGTACGGTACAGGTGCTTGAAGGCCCCAATGTCGTAAATACCGTACTATTTACGACATTGGGGCCTTCAAGCACCTGTAACAATCGGTGATCGGTGGTGACCAGTTAACATCAAATGGCGCACCTGCTCTTTTGCTTGCTCTACCATAAAAAGAAGTTCCACATAAGGAACTATGTATTATGGCTCCCGTATGGCTCTAATAAAAACGCTCATGAGGCGATGTAACTTATGACATTGATATAAATCATAGGATAGCCTACTTCCTACAAATATTAGAAATGCAAAAGTTTGTAAGGATGTGTGTATGTTTGTTACTCTTTCACGCAAAAACTACTGAACCGATTGCAACGAAATTTGATACGTAGAAAGCTGGACAACTGGAATAACACATAGGCAACTTTCATCCCGATATTTCTACAGGATACAGACTTACACGGATAGAACCGCGGAGCGCAGCTAGTTCAATATTTTAAAATTCATGTTATAGCTCAAGTGCCAGCTAGAACCGTGGAAAAATAAATCATTAGGACATCAGCCATAGAGATGTAGTGTTCTTTTAAAATGCGCAATTGTAGATGAAATAAAATGGAATATAGACATTTTTACATTATTATATTAGCAGCATCTATAATATCTATGTGAAAAAAAGGGATTATTAAAAACTAAACTAGTGACAGACCTAGAAAAAAAATTATTAAGGCAACACGAGAGTCATCAGCCTTGAAATAAAAAAAAAATCTCCTTTTTTGAAGTGGGTTTAAATCATCTAAGTTTATGTCGTGTGGACCCGCTAATATATTTGAGCAAACGAAACGTACACGTAGGTACCATAGAAAGTACCAGAGATAGTACCTACCGTCATGTTGTGCAAAGTAAATTTATGCCGTGTGGATTGACACTGTAGTAACTATTTAGTAATCTGTGATAGTATATAATTGTATTATGCGTAAAACGAATGGTAAAACGCCGTCACCTCACCGACCAACCACCTTAACTTCAAACTTGTCAATTAATAATTGTCATATTTGTCATTTGGTACTTTCGAGTTTATTTATGCTTGTATATAAAAGTGATACAAAATAGATATTAGATTACTCTGTAAAAAAATTGTATTCATTTTTGTAATTTTACAAATGTTGCATTAAATTTTATATATTTTCCCCAAACTAGCTGCTAATTTTTAAAATGTCTGAAAAAGATAAGTCGAAAGCAAACAATCAAACAAAACACATACCAAAAGATGCCCAAGTGATTATGTCTATCATGAAAGAAGTCGGTATTACAGACTACGAACCACGAGTGGTAAATCAGCTTCTAGAATTCACCTACAGATATGTAACTTCGGTGTTGGATGACGCGCGCGTTTTTGCCAATCACGCTAAGAAAAAGACTATAGACCTGGATGATGTTAGGCTTGCTGTGCAGATGCAGTTGGATAAGTCATTCACGAGCCCGCCGCCGAGGGAAGTGTTGCTGGAACTTGCTAGAGTTAAGAATGTTAATCCACTCCCTTTGATCAAACCACATTGTGGGTTAAGACTGCCTCCTGACCGGTAAGCTATTAATAATTGAAGCATAAGAACAATATTGTCTGAAATGTTACAATTCATTCAAATAATATATATATACAATGCTGCAGAAGAGGTACTTAACTTCAGCTTAAATACTTAATTGACCTTACATTTCAATAATATAGTTTAGTAGGTAAATTATGCATTATAAATTAATTGTAAGGTAATTTACTCATACCAAAAATCCCCACTATACTTTATAGATTAAAAATTTTTTCAGTTACTGTCTCTCAGCCTGCAATTACCGTCTGAAATCAGTGACTAAGAAAGCAGCTGCCAAACCACCAGTCCCCACCACTCCTACAATTAAAACTGTCACAGCACCCAAATCCTCTCAGAATGTTGTTGTGAAGAGACCCCAAGGTGCTATTGTTAATGTCAGTACTAAGACCAATGCTCCAAAACCTGTCCTTAAATTTACTTCAGGCAGTAAGGTAAGATATTCCAATTTGAAATTAAGCTATTTCTGCATACGAAAAAAAAACACTTCAATTGTAAAAAACAAATAAAAAATTTGCACAAACTAGCTTGTGACTGTCATATTCATTGATACTCAGAAGTTAATAAAATATTCACAATTTCAAAATTTTTTTTTTTTTTGTAAATAATGAAAAGAATAGAAAAATTTATCATGATAAATAGATTTTGCAGAAGAAAAGATAAGAAGTATTGTTAAATCATAATTGTATAAATGTTGTTTCTAAGGCAATCTTTACATAGTAACAAATTATGTTTATATATAATTAATAAATTTGGAACATTTCAAAGGTTGTGGCCAAGCCAGCAGTGCGTGTGACAGCTGGACCTCCGCAGCAGAATCCGGTAAAAATGGAAATAGATGAAATATCACAGAAGAGAAAGAGAGAAGATGATGACTATGATATGTAGATTTATTTAGTTTAAGAGCAATTACAGTACTTTTATTCATATTGTTTGGTTTTCATTATATATTAAATTTTTCAATATATAAAGCATAAATTTGAATTAAAAAAGTAAGATGCATTCATTAGTAAATAATTTTGCTGATAAAATTTTGGAAAAAATGTGAATTATTACAGTAATACAAAGTCTTTAATATCTTTTTCTTAGCAAAAAGCGTGAAATGTTGTATTGTGGAATTGTGACAAGTTCAATAATAGTAGATGATAAAGGATTGAATAACAAATGTAGATCATTAACACGAAATGACGAATTGTAATCTCTCACAGCACAAGTAGTATGTGACATTTTTATAAATACTTACATATCACTTATACATACGCAAAGTGCCGAAATACATTAAAAAATGCGCGCAGCAGACGCAAAATAGTCCTTCGCCCCCGTGCGATTGATCTATCTTCGTCTTTGTTGACGTTGTCTGTATGGGTACAGTATAATGAGTACTGGTATGGATTACTACACTGTGGTACATCGTACTAACAGACCCATGAGATGTTGTCCCAGTAGTCCCAGTAAAGCAAAATCTACACTACATTAAAAAACCATTTGTGGAACCAATAAAACCCAAATAAATAATAAAATTAAATATTTAATACAACAACAGTTTCAAAAATACATAATAATATAATTCCTTCGCTTAACTATAAAAACTTTAAAAATTGCATCTCATTTATTTCTTCTCATATTTGTAAAAGCCTTCTCCAGTTTTAACACCAAGTTTGCCTTCAGCAACCAATTTGTTCATAATAGGGATTGGTTTGAACAGGGCTTGGTCGGGGAACTTTTTGTGCCATCCGTCGAGAATGAATTTGGTGGTGTCCAAACCCACATAGTCGGCCAATTCTATGGGACCCATAGGATAGCCAGCACCTAACTTCATAGCCACGTCAATGTCGCGGGCTGAAGCATCACCTGTTGAAAAAATATTTCAATAATCCTAACTAATATAATATTAAATTTTGGAAATTGTTAGCTATGTTTGTTACTCTATAACGCGAAAAACACAGAACAGATTTTGGTTATACTTGGCCGTGATTTAGCTTATGTATTAGAATGACACTGTTTTTCATAGAAATTGACTTTTTTGAGTGTTTGTTTGTTATTCTTTCACATCGCAACAGAGAGATTTCATGGTGTGATTTTTGTGTCCAGAGATAGTTATGAGACTAGAGAGTTTATAATATAAACTGGGCTTTGGATGATCGATTATGATGCGAATCACTCCAAATTTTATAAATTCTAGTGTAACAATTTAAAATAGTTTCACACAATAAATTTTTTAATTTTTATAATATAGTTTTGGAACAAAAAATCGCTATGTTATATATCTCATAACAACAACAACTAAGGAGAATTTACATTCACTTGGCATAAGTCCACCAAGCCATTTATGCTATGGTGAGCCAAAGAAATATTTATACATACAAAAAACATCCTTACGGCGCAACTGATTATCGAATGAGTGTTGTCTAAACCAAATATAATATATTATTTCATTTCATCTATTTGAACATCACCTACTCTTATGTTAAATAATAAGAAATCCTATCCAAAGCTTGCCTGGCAGAGATCGCTTATAAACAATAAGGCCTCCTATTTAACCCTATAAATGTTTCTTTCCTATTTTGTTTTCTTTCACTTCATTTGTTAACAGTGCTCATTTATGTGTTGAAGAGATTGTATTGTATATTATATAAATACTAACACTACTAAAATACCTACAAAATATATACTCATCTCAAGTATTTACAAAACTAAATATTTGTATATCAAATGAAACAAACCTCTCTCCAATAACCTCAAAGCCTCTGCCATGTAAGGAACCAGCAATCTATTAACGATAAACCCGGGAGTGTCCTTGCAGGCCACACAAGTCTTGCCAACGGACTTTCCCCATTGCATCATGGTATTGTATGTGGTGTCGGAGGTCTCGCTGCCTCTGACCACTTCCAGGAGACGCATTACTGGCACTGGATTGAAGAAATGGAGGCCACCAAATCTGTGAATATTCAGATAGTAAGCTTTAGTGGTTATTTTTTATTGGCTGTAAAAATAATCCATTTATAGTTCAATTATTATTAGTTAATATTCTCAGCAATTCCACACAATGCCATACAGTAATGACCTAAGAAATATACTGAACTGATATAAACAACAGATTTTTTTGTTCCATAGAAAAAAAAATATTACTTTTTATTCTTACTCGATTGTTATTTAACAGTAAAAAAATAAAATCCAACATACTTATCCTTCCTCTTCACTATGGATGCAATATCATTGATTGACAATGATGAGGTGTTTGACGCAAATATAGTGTGGTCTGGGGCAGCCTAAAAAAAATTAAGAATAATTTAATATAATAATTTAAAATAAAGAGTATTTAGTTGTTATAAAATATGACATTGAAAAATCTTTAAATATATATAAACAAAAATCTTATAGTAAAAGATCTATGTAATAAAAATCTCTAAACTATTGCAAAACACTTAGTTTAGTGAAATTTATTTCTCTTTGTTACGCCCGATGCTAAGTGGTTACTACCGTACAAACACATGTGTTACAGGTGCATTGTTGGCTTTTTAATGCCCTAAGTGATGGTACCCTCTTGATGGGTACCATCACTTAGGGCATCACATTGGGTCTGTTTACTAATGCTGCATCCATATTTGAGGGTTGCTTTAGTTCTGTTAGTCGAATTGACAGCAGTATACTGTTGATATATTTCCGTGCTACATGTATTTATTTTATACATTATCTTCAATTAGTAATTTCAAAGAATATACAGACTACACTTACGCTATCAAGTTTCTGGAAGAGCTGGTGCTTAATATCAATATTCTCAACGATAGCTTCAATCACCAGGTCCGTACCCTGCACAGCACTCACAGGGTCTGTGGAAGTCTTAATTCTCGCAAAGGACTCGGTCATGAACTTCTCTGCTTCTTGGGGATTGTCTTTGTATATTTTCTTGGCTACTTTGCCCAAACTATTCTGAATGGACTTTTGTGATTTTGCTAAAACATCCGAGTTTACATCCACTAATGTTACATTTTGGCCTGCTTGTGCTGTTACCTGTGGAAACAAATATTATGATAGATTTATAAATCCTTTTTGTATTTGTATAATTATTTTTGGTGGCAGGAATCATTATAACAGGAGGAAGGAAAATGTTTGTGATGATAAAAATTACTGAAGTTTTTTGTAAAGTATGAATTTAATAAGACCTAAGTAGCTATAAAAGGCCATTGATCCTTTTTTTCGGAGAAATTGAAATAAAACAACTGAACTGCCTGCCCGATTACGATTATTATTAATTAATAAATAGTTTTGAATTCATCAACTTAAACTTACAAAATAAATTACCGGAACTTAGTAATAACTTAAAGAAAACAATGTGAGTGTTATTATTTTAATATGTAAGCCAAGTTAGTTTAAATGAAAATAGTTCAATACCTGGGCAATTCCTGATCCCATCAAACCACCTCCTATAACGGTAACATTTTTAATTGCACTTTGAACAGCTGAGGAACTTGAAAAGTTCCTAGCGATAATTCCAAATTGAATCATTTTAAATAGTTAAATTATCAAATAGACTATTTAGTATAAAATCTTTAGCGATTAAAAAACCGGTTTTGCTGATACTGTAGCAGAAACAAAAAAAAAATACAAAAATCTTTTAAATTTAAATTAATTCCAAAGTTCGACTTCTAATCTTTGACAATCTGATTGAGAATCGGAAGTTGGATTAAATTGGTATGTGCCAACCGTATATAAGTGTATAACTATGGTGCCAACTGCAACTGCCAGCGTTGCACTGTCATTACAATAAAAATAATATTATCTGTGGTCAAATTGCTACTGCATGAAAGAAAAATTTTGTTTACTTCCTTCCTGTATGTAGCATATGCTCCAATAAACAGAGGGTCAATATACTTTTTTTTACCTTCTTGTTAATTTAGTTTTAAATTAAATTAACAAAGCTAGTAGAATATAATGATATTCGAAAACTCAGTGAAATATTTGTTTTAGTTTTTTAAATAATATCTTATTATTTTATTCTTGTTCATTTTAACCATAAAATGAAAAATAAATTTGAAAACAAAATTTCTAATTAATATAAGAATAACGATAACGTATTAATTTAAATAAGGGCCCAATCCTTCTACAATAACAGCAAACTGATGATGCTATACGATACGATATACAACTGATATAGAGTCACGCTGACGCTATGTACGGCAAAGATCATTTTTTGGGCCAACGGGGTCGATTGTGAAGATGCTGAGATTATCGATGATTTTTTGGATAAAAATTAATTTACTTGATTTATGTCAAAAAAATGTTCTCAGTAAGAATTTTTAATCATTTTCATTCCACTAACCGAAAGAAGGTCATGTTTTTCCGAGCGTATGGTACTATGTACACTGTCTTGCTATAATAGTATAGTGATATAGCAAGAAATATAGAATAAGTTATTATACTACTAGCTGTTCGCCCTGGCGTCGCCCGTGGTACATTTCCGGGGTAAAAAGTATCCTATAGCACTCGGGAATAATGTAAGCTACGTAGTGTATGCGAGTATCTAGGTATATATATTTTGTGTGTGAATTTCTTTGGCACGCGTTATAACCCAAACTACTGAACGGATTTTGACATAATGGGGGTTATTGTTATCATTGAAGTATTGGTGGTGACAGGCTACAATTTATGTAAACAAAAACGCACACAAATGAACAAGGGGGAGTGGGTTTGTTTATTTTTTTTATACTTCATCAATGGATATGAACTGAGAGGTCGTAAAAACCATATTGATCCAATAAAAATTGGACTAACTTCAAAAACAATGAAAAGCGAAAAATAAATTAACATAACCGTAAGCGCTACCACTTGACTTTGAATTAATTGGGTTTCCGCGATTTTCCTGGGACTCCATCATCAGATGCTGATTTGATGGTAATAGGTGGTCCCATCCGGAGTACATACATCCCTCCGGGGTATACCCATTCGATAAAAAATTTCTTAAATCGCGATATATGGTCTAACATACACAAAGAATTACATACAGACGATTGTACAACCTCCTCCTTTTAGTTTTCGGAAGTCGGTTAAAAAGGCAGCAGCCATTTTTTGTATTCATAATTTCTGTCTTCGCTTTTTCCCAAGTTCGAATAGTCAGCATTTCATATATATATTAAAATCATTTACCGCAGCCATAGCTTTACTGACAGAAAATTTATAAAAAAATATTTACATTTGACAAATTTTTGACATTGAGATTTGAGGGACTTCATGTTATGTAAATAAATACCAGTTGAGTTTTATGATTTATTTTTTGCGATAAACAATAACTTATCTATAAAATTGTGATCTTATCATAAATATAGTGATAGTTATGTGGTATGTTAAAATTGATAAAATGGGGATCAACGCTTTATTTACCGCAGGTAAGATAAAAAACTACGGTCCACAAATTATCTACTATATTATCACTGTTTTTCGCGCTGCGCCTACTTGTGGAGCCGGTGCGAGTCTCCGGCAACTTTCACGTCATTTACGTAGAGTCGTCGCGGTGATAACACGTTATAATGAATAAACTTGTGGGTTTAACTAGAAATTTTTCTAGTTCCTCTTCATTAAATGCAATCAAAACAGTTACTGTGGTGGGAGGCGGGCTTATGGGCAGTGGAATAGCGCAGGTAAGTTGTTATTTAATAGTTTTTTTATAATTATTTGCCAAGTACTATAACAGTGTGAATATTGTATTAATTATTTTTTGTTGTCCACACAATATTTATAGACCTAATAGATAACTTAGTTATCTAGTAGATGTCACTTCTAAAAAGAGAAGGTATAGGAACTCAAGGGGGTAAAGGTTAAAATTACATTGGAAAACAATGAATATTAATTTTGAGCACTAATTAAAAAGACTGATTATACTTTATAAAAAAAATCCAGTACATGAATTAATTACTATTTTAACATTTATAACTATTTTCATGTTTATATTATAATGAAGTACATACTTTCAATGAATATTACAAAAACATGTAAGATGTTTCCCACAGGTTTCCGCGCAAGCTGGCCAAAATGTGACACTAGTTGATTTAAGCCCAGATATATTGCAAAAGAGTCAAAAATCCATAGAGAACAACCTGAGGAGAGTTGCAAAGAAGATCCACAAAGATGATGCTAGCAAAATTGATAATTACGTCAAGGAATCGTTTGATAGAATCAAAGTGTCTACTAAGGTTGAAGATGGCCTGAATTCAGATCTTATTATTGAAGCCATTGTGGAGAAATTGGATATTAAACAGCAATTGTTTAATAAACTTGATGAGGTAATTTACTATATATAAAAACATCACTATAAAAACAATATGAACAGCATAGTATAATATGCTTTAATTATTTTGGAACAAGCTTCTGCCTGCGACTTTGCCTGTGTGGAATTAGGACATTTATAAATGATTTATTTATCCCAAGAGAGCATTGAATTGGGATTAAAATCCTGTCACCCATGTTAGCTTATACCCTGTCTGTACTCTGTATATCAAATTTCATCAAAATCCGTTCAGAGGTTTCAGCGTGACAGATGAACACATCCAAAGAAACACATTTATAATATTAGTGTGAAGTGTGATAATGAGCTGTGTATGCAATATGGGCTGGAAACACTTCCTCAAGGACTTACGTAGGTTTATGGGTGGTGTGTATAACCACCAAATGTTTACCACTCAAATGTTTTTGTTTTATTTTATTTTAATTATAAAAAAACATTCACAATCTAATTAGAAGAAAAATATTAATGAACTTATATCACTTCAATAATTTATAACAAGAATAAATTATTAATAATTATATATTTATAAAAAAATAAAATAAAAAATGTTAATCTTTCGTTCCACATACAACAATATTATTATTATATGTATCACTCCTAGGGAAGGAACAGGTCCTCTTAACACAGCTATTACCTAGCAAGAGGGCCAGAGCCACAATCCACTGTTACAATAATGTAAAGCCTACTAAATAAAGATTTATTATTATTAAAAAAATAAAATTGTATTCTTTTTATGAGTAGATGTTCATAAATGAAAAAGACATTTAATTTTTTACAAAATATTGAATGCTATGCCATCTATTAATCATAAAAAAATTTAGCTAGCTCCGCAGCACACAATTCTGGCAACAAATACATCTTCAATTTCCATCAATGAAATAGGGACTGGGATCAAGAGGAAAGACAGGTGAGATATTATTTTTTTAGTATAGACAAACAAAGTTTGGACACTATGTAGTTTGGATAGAGGCTTGCTTGAATCCGAAGAAGCATGCAACCAAATTAAATTTTTTAGTTTTGTAACCTTTCAAATTCTTTATAAATGTGAAATTTGTAAAGAATAGAAAAAAAAAATTACACGAGGCGAGCTTCGAACCAGCAACCAGCAACCCGCAACGTGACTTCGTGGGGTGAAACTTTCTTAAAATTCACATAAAACTGAAAGAGTAGAGGAAATTCGATCACGGGTGGCCGAGAGGCTATGCGTAGCCACGGTTCGGTGCTTTGCGTGGGTTCGAATTCCGCCAAAATCCAAAAAAATTTCTATTCTTTAAAAATTCGTCACTGTTCACGACCAATTTCGAAAATTCTTTTTCAATTCAATATGTATGTAATCCATGTCAAATTCACACCACTATAGTGATCGGTAGTCAAAAAGACCATTTCCAGATTTGGCGGTCTCCATTTCTTCAACCCCGTCCCAGTTATGCGTCTCCTAGAAGTAATTAAGGGAGATCACATCTCCGAAGAGACCTACCAAGCCATGATGGAGTGGGGCAAGTCCGTTGGCAAGACATGTATCACATGCAAGGATACTCCCGGATTTGTTGTGAACAGATTACTGGGACCATACAGTGCGGAGGCTTTAAGGATGTATGAGAGGGGTGGGTACATTAGATGTTTTGTGGTGGTAATGTGTGGTAATATATAGTATACTAGCTTTCCGCCCGCGGCTCCGCCTGCGTGAAATTCGGTTATATCGCTTTCATCTCCCTATTTCAACTCCTTCCATTTTTTTCGCGATAAAAATTATCCTATGTCCTTTCCCAAGTTCAGTTCTACCTTCATACCAAATTACAAAAAAATTGGTTCAGTGGTTTAGGCGTGAAAGCGTAACAGACAGACAGACAGACAGAGTTACTTTCGCATTTATAATATTAGTAGGGATTGGGTAATGTATGGCGGATATTACCTACTACGTAATACTGGTATGGCGGTGTGGGTAAACTTGTAACACAGACAAGGATACGCCCTGGGGTATGGTGAAGGCTCTTGGGTCCATACATTGCAGAGGCTGTTAGGATGCATGAGAGGTTAGGGGAAGGAGACATTTGATAACTATGTGGTATAATGGGGAGATGTGTTTGGTAATAAGTGGTAATAGGTGGTGGTCATAGACCATGATACATGATACATAGACCATGATACAAATAAATTTTTGTCTCTGCTCTTGTAATGTGATAGTATATAGTATGGGTTATGTGTTTCGGCTCTGTACAACGTTTAGTATAAGTATAATATTTAAAATCTTTTAATGTGGTCATATTAATGTTTTGATTGGCTGAGTTTATACAAGTCTAAGATGTATACAGGATGTTCCGACGATGGAACTATAGTTTTGGTTTTAATATATATATGGAGCTTATAGTTTCACACAACAAAACGACGGACAACATTTTTCTATACCGCATGATTGCCCGATATATATCGCTCCGTTTATGTAGCATTGCGTCTATGAAAACATAATATTTAAACGAAAGCGCGCGTGCACGTGGCAATGATGTTCGGGTGGCTAGTTAAGTGTGTGTGTGTAAAGAAATTGTTGGGGATTTTATGTATTTGTTACGTAAGCAGTATATGAAAAAGTATGAGTTCCAGTGAGTAAAGTCTACTACCGGTAGGACGTCCTGTAGTATATCATTAAAAGCATCTGAGGCATAATATTTGGGTATTTAATATTTATATTTAGTTGTATAAAATTAAATTATAATTGCATGGGTGCTATCTGTTATGCTTGATTAAGTGAGTGCATGATGCATTAAACTTATGCCTATTTACGTATGTAAGTATGATATAATTCACTTTTTTTAGCTTTATAATTTGTTGATAACTTGCTTCTTGTGTACTGTACATGTGTCTATCTATTTAACCGCCGTGTCTGAAGAAAGAAAGAAGAAGAAATATGTAAAGATAGATAGTACTATTCTTCTTTTCTAAGCTAAATAATTTGCTTGTTTTATATCTATGTAGTTATTTGGAGATTAACATCGAAGTTTAATGCCAGAAAGGTATTCTTAGCTGCTAGATTTATGCGGTCATTATATTTATTGGTTATTGTGTATTTGATTTCAAATATATTTCCCTCTTACTTTTTGGATCTATAGCATTCAAATACTTTATAAATCGTGGTGTCCTTAGGCACATAAAACAGGAAGGGTGGAAGAATTTGACTGCTTTAGCTGGATCACGCGTGACCGAGAGATCAGGCGTGGCCACGGTACGGCGAGTGCAGACTCTAATGCCGCCTTTTTTCTATTCTTTAAGAAGATCTCACGTGATTCCTTATTATCAAAAGTTTTATGTGTTTGCATTGCTCAAAAGTCATCATCTAAATTCACTGTTTTTTTTATTATAATATGGTTATGGAACATTGTAGGTGACGCAACCAAAGAGGACATTGACATCGGAATGAAGTTAGGCGCAGGTTATCCGATGGGTCCTTTAGAGCTAGCCGACTACACCGGTCTGGACACCAATAAATTCGTCCTCCAGGTCTTGTACGAGAAGACTAAAGATCCAGTGTTCAAACCAATCCCATTGTTGGACAAAATGGTCGCTGAGGGCAAATTGGGGATTAAAAGTGGGGAGGGATTTTATACGTATAAGAAGTAAATGAGTGAATGAATAAATTGTATAATTGTCAAAGTTATTTACAATGTATCATGATATGTTTTTCGGAAGAGATATAAA
Source organism: Zerene cesonia (assembly GCF_012273895.1). Classification (NCBI taxonomy): domain Eukaryota; kingdom Metazoa; phylum Arthropoda; class Insecta; order Lepidoptera; family Pieridae; genus Zerene; species Zerene cesonia. Next base: position 592,499 of record NC_052106.1, on the reverse strand, counting down.
TTCTTATTTTTGAACTTTACCTTTAAGACTGTTTTGTATTTTTACTTTTTTATTACAGTTTATAATACACATATTTAAAATTATAACTGTTACTTTTAATATCGTACCTAGCCGTATAGTTATAGACCGCCTCCTTGGTACAGTCGTTAACACGTGAGCGTAGAACCAAGAGGTCCCAAGTTCGATTACCGGTGGGTACTCACAAAAGAAAAATGTCTCGGTCTGGCAAGACACAGAAGGCTGATCACCTACTTGTCCTTGATAAAATTGATCAGTGAAACAGATTTATATCAACTGCCCCATACCCCACTAGGGGACACGGGACTTCACTTACTTTTAGTAACCGTATCCTATGTCTCCTTTTACCGTTTAATGCTTTATATACTATACTTATTTATGTAATCAATAGTGAAGACTGTAGAATAAGACCGATTTTTATCATCACTTCGCGTCATACCCAGTGTACGTTATATATAGGCACGATATCGTTATCACTTTACGCTTACATAATATGATATGATAATTTTTAAATAAATACTAAATTCAACTATGCCTGGATTGAATAATTGTGAATAATCCCAAATAAATAAAAAACAATTTCCCATCGTGTAAATGGGCGAAGGTCGATCTTACTTGGATCAGATTAAACATTTCAAGGCTGTAATTTTATATATCTATTGAAGAGAGTCGTGTTATTTAAACCACAGTATAACTCAAGAGCTGGCATATTTTTATGATATTTGTTTTTAAATTTAAAAGCTTATAAAAATGCATGTATACAGGCGCAGCTGTAATATGAATTTGCAGAATCTTTCGGTTGGTTTCTTTGAACGCGCTAATCTCAGAAACTTTTTGACACTACTCGTTCGAATTAAAACCTCCCTTCGTTTTGCATAGACGAGTAATCGACGGAGTACAGTACCTAATATGTAAATCTAAGGCTATCAAGTCTATAAAATAACTCCGCCAATATCTGGTATAATATATCATAAATAATATTTTACTGGTGCTATGTAAATAAATAAAAAAAAAATGTACATGGTCCCGGTATTAGGCTTATAGTATTTACAACATATGCTAACATATCTGCATAACATATTATTGCATTTCTATTTATATAAATCTCGGTATATCGTATATCGTCCCTATTTTTTTTTTGCCAATATATATTCACTAGCTGCGCCCCGCGGTTTCACCCGCGTAAGTCCACGTCCCGTAGGAATAGCGGGATAAAAAGCAGCCTTTATGTTATTCCATTTGTCCAGCCATCCACGTACCAAATTTCATTGCAATTGGTTCAGTGGTTTTTGCGTGAAAGAGCAACAAACACACACACATCCTTACAAATTTTCGCATTTACAATATTAAGTAGGATATTCCACTGACATTTACTCAGAAGTTTGCCAGGATAAATATTTACAGTTGTTCCAATTCTTACACAGGTGAAAAAATTGACGTATTTGGAGATCAATAACTATAACCATGTTTTCCATTAAAATAACGTTCTAGGCGACGCATCAGCTGAAGACATCGATACCGCTATGAAACTTGGAGCAGGGTATCCGATGGGCCCCCTGGAACTGGCTGATTACACTGGCCTAGACAATAAGAAGGCTATTTTGGCCGTAATGCTGGAAAAAACTGGCAACCCTGTATTTAAGCCCATACCGTTATTGGATAAATTGGTTGAAGAGGGTAAACTTGGAAGAAAATCCGGAGAGGGTATATATAAATACGACTGAATTTATATCTAATATTATTTAGCGCAATCTCATAGATTTTGATTGTTGATTAAAATATTGACGCTCGATGCGGTGTTTTATTTTCATTACCCTCAATATTTACATGATGATGATGTAATAAAATTTGGATTTGAACCCCATCTTTTAGCTTTAAAATATTCTCCAATTAAGTATTAATTGGATAGGCTGATTATACAGTACAATAATATATTATTTTATTATAATTCTTCTGTCTTCAGACACAAGAAAAACAAAAGAAAGGACAAAAAACACACACACTTTTCTATTTGTAATATTAGTAAACGTTGATATATAACAGATGATGATTTCACAAAATATACCACCAACAAATGACGCATTTATAGAGCTAAATAAGTTTGTTTTGCATTATTAAAATGAATATGCAGTTGATTCCACTAAACACTATCCATATATGTACCTTTAACTAATTAATTATATTTTAATTACTGAGAATTTAATAATGTAATCCTACACATAGGTGCACAAGTATTTAGCCATGGTCAGAATAAAAGAAGTACAGAGGCACATAAATATTGACTATTAAATTCCTTATAAAAATATAATAAGTAACTACATCAAAAGTTAACTCTTAACGTTTTATGCCACTCAAGGACAATTCAATAAATTTCGATCTTTCCTGAGCTACATACACTTCGTAAAAATTTTCATAATCTTGACTACTGATAGGTGGGGTGCGTCGAATCTTGTAATCGTAAGAAAATCATCTAAGTACTTGAGGTCGTTTGAAAGTAACAATATAGTAATAGGAACATAATTGTATCATATAAATTGTATAATATCAGCACAACCTTAAATAACACGCAAATATGAATAATATTGATTATAAAATGCGAATAGTGTTGTAAATTTGATAAGGCGATTGATTTGAGAGATAAGATAAATAGTTCTTATTGGGAATCTTAACTTGGTCAGTCTTTGCGTTTTACATTGTTAATTTCGCTCGTTCATTGCTTCTGTTTATTGGTCATTAAGGTTTGTTGTTTTTTATTCAATTCTGTCGTGCAGTGTACTGAAAAACAGCGCTGCGAGTGTGATAAACATCACAGCAAAGACTAAAGTGTTACTTCCTTACAGGGATACAAGTAGACATATATATATCTGCTTGCTATTTATTTTAATGTGTTTTTTAATTCAATTTTTTTTTTTTGTTATATGGTTTTAAAACAATACGATTCACAATTCAATATTCAAATTTATGTTACCTGAAAAAAATACGGATTATATTCATTGTTATATCTTTTAGTCGTAACGGTTATTCTGTAGGTACCTGAACTTTATGTTTAAAGTCTGACTACGCCCGTTGAATGAATTTTCGTAACTCGATTATTATTGGTGACTCAATTTTATAGGTAGGTAATAAATAAGTTTGCATTGTTTAACTCAATAAAGGCATTGTAATTTGTGGCGATATTTTAACAAATAATATTGCTTCTGTGATGATACAAGTTTTATTTATATATTATAATCGTCACGAAATTACTTCTTACTTTATAACGGCGCAGGCGGAGTCTTTGAGTTTTTTAACTTGTAACTTATATGTATGTTGTATTGTGGTTTTCAGTAGCCTGTCGCGTGCGTCTTGCACATTTGAATATTTATAACTCGAAATCGTATTTTTGACACCATTCATTAATAGTTATTGCGTTCGTTTTAATGCGGGTATCGTAAAAGACAAACGTGTCAATATATCTTTGTTTTGATTGTGCAGTAACGCCTGGGTATCGTTTTTGGGCGTGTTGCTTTGTTGTTTGTGTTTTATTTGGATTGCAATATATAATACCTAGTGTTGTTTTTAGGCAATCTGCTAGATGAGTGATGTATCTCAACGAACGAAGGAACGGGTACCGCCGAGGCGACAGAGGTCCATTTGTCAGGTAGTTTATTTCACTATTTTTAACGAGTTATTAAACTTATCGATATATATTATACGATATATATTTAGGGTGGTGGATGGAAACCAAATATTTCTGATTTGTGAATTGAATAATTCGTTAACAAATGAAATGTTGTCATATCTATAGTTATATCATAAACTTGAAATGTTTGTTTGAACGTGCTAATCTCAGGAACCACTGGGACATTTTTAAATTCTTTCACCGTTGGCTATATAGTACGTCTGAGTGCTATAGGATATACATATATGTATAACGGGCGAAGACGCGGCAGCCCGCTAGTAATGTATTTAAGAGTTTCTAAATATCATTTTTTATGTTCATTGAATATAAGGCGAAGAGAAATAATGTGATGTTCAGTTCAATGTAATATTATTAATTAAAATACGATTAGATACACCGGATTTTTCCTTTGCAATATTAATAGAACATTAATTAGGTACAATCTGTTTTATTTCCTCTTCGGTGTTCAATTTTAATAAAATATCATACGTACCTAAATTTTTCGAAACTCAAATTAAAAATACTGACAAAGTGCCAGTGGGTGTGTGTTCGGTTCCCATTTCCCACTAGTTTGAAACACAATGTTTCTAACATTGTGTTTCAAACGTCTTATCTGTCTCGTGTATGGTTGTTTAAAATTGTATGTGTATGTACCTATATGACTCCAAAAAAACTTCTGATAATCGAGTTTGCTTCACTTTGACAATAATTATATGTATGATAATAGGATAATTTACAGCCCACATGATATTTAAAGTTTATTTAACGATTGTAACGTCATTGATGGATCTCCACATGATCTCCAATAAAGGGTTAAACTTATAGCTACGAACAAAATCAGGCAACATACCTATAACACATCCAACTTGACTAGTGTTTCCTGTGTAGAATATCTAATTGTACTTATGACTTAGGTGCAATTTAATGATTATTTCGCTAAATTATAATGAATAGATGTGAAACTTGAATTGGAAACATTCAATATGATAGGTTAGAGAAGGTTCAGTTTATTTAGAAACTGCATTGGAAAGGGAGTTTCGGAGCCTCCGTTGACACGCAAATATTTATCTGACAGACAGACGAAAAGTAAATTCTCGGCATACAATACATTTTTATTTGCATTATAGTCTAACAAAAAAATAATGTACTAAATTCCAAGTAAATATAGCAGATCACAATAAATCGATTACAATCTGGCGGGTTAGTTTAAAATCTAACGGTTTTTACAATCTTACGTCGACATGTCTTTTGTACCTAGGTGCACTACAACCTCCGCCCCCGCACTGACGAGATGACGGCCAAGCCGCTCCTCCCGCCCACAGCGTCTGTCGAAGTACAAAAGTACAGCCAGCAAGTCGCGGGGCACAAGGGCTCCGACACCGATACTAAGTACTTGGGTCAGTTAATAAGTCTAGTATATGTCTTTCTTGTTTTGTTGAATTCAGAGCGCCCTAGCCACTTTCCATCCATACAAACGTAGTGTGGCTTTTACTGAATATGAATCTTGAAGGACTGGTCAAGAAAACAAAACACTTCATTATAATCCTTTGGAAGCATGCTGTGTGTAGAAGTGAATTGACCTTTACATTATACCAATAATCTATAAATAAGTTATAATATAGCTTCTCAAATCGGTAACCTCGGTTGCCATATACGGAACAAGTGAGTTGAGTCAACGAAAAATACATTATTCTAACGGATAAGAAGTCCTCCTTATGACATGAATGTTGAAAACAATTCTATTGCGTGATTCAGCTGCTGTCATTGTTATAAATATTATCCACCAGGTTTACTCCAATGCAGTGACGGAACAGTTCTCAAACCGATACTCAAAGAGTGTCAGCGTCGCGAGATAGACTTCTACAAGACCGTGTTCTCTTCTTGCGACGAGGATCTGGTGGAACTGCGGAAGTACGTGCCAAAGTTCTTCGGAAGCAAGAAGTTCACGTACAATGGATTCGAGCAGGAGTATATTATCATGGAGGACCTCACTGTTGGCATGCTGGAGCCGTGCATCATGGATGTTAAGATCGGTGAGGATTCCGGATTTGAACGGTGCTTTCGGTAGCCTTGGTTGTTTTGATAAGAAACATCCCCATAATCACGTAGGGATGATTTTCATAGGTGTTATTTGTATGGGCATGTTGTGGAGTCATAATAATACCTATCAACAATCATTATTCTATACATTTTTATCACTTCGCCGAAGATATGCTCACGGGGAATATTAATTGTTTTCTAATATTATTTCCTTTTTCTTACATTAGCGTGTACAATCGAGCTGCCCCAGCGAGCGCCTACCCCAAGTTCCCACTTTAGCATGTACAAATGCTGCAAATGTGTCAGAATGGTTTGACAATTTAGATCTACTTGTATAAAAAATTAATATAATCGACCCAAAACTAATACACATTATTTATTTTGACCTTCATCGTTGAGAAATGGATCTTGTAATATGCTTTGTATCATTTAAAGATTCATTTGACTTCGCACACGCGTACATTTAAATCATGATACTGTTTTTAATACTGAATTATAACTCAAAGGAAAACGCACTTGGGATCCATTCGCATCCGAAGAGAAGATCGCTCGCGAGCGCAGCAAGTACGCGGCGTGTAAGGAGCAGTGGGGCTTCTGCATCCCCGGCTACTGCGTGCGCCGCCTCGACAGCGGCCGCCTGCTGCGCTACGGCAAGGACGCCGGCAAGCGGCTGCGCGGACACATGGTCACCGCCGGTGAGACGAGCACCTCACACCACGCACGACACATGACACGTCAGACGTGACTCACGACACATTATACATCTCCGGACAAGTATAGGCCCGTTTCCTTTTCCTGAATCTTCCCTGTCCATTCCAGTCATCAATCCTTTCCTTATCCCTTACCACTCAAAAGAGGGCGCTGCGAATGTTGGCTCAGTTACTCAATTCAATTTTATTTTATGAATGGCAGTGCTGTGTTGCCACAATTTTGCCAATGTCACGTTGTGGATAGTTTTACATCTGAGATTTATAAGAGGCTCAAAAGTATCCGTCAAGCGCAGATATCTACAACACAAAAATTAAACACACAATATATAGAAATTACCATTACTACCAACACTAACCAAATTACCAACACTAAGTTAATTTGTTAGGGACAAACAGTAATAATATACAAAGTATAACATAAAAACTACAATCTACTATATTTTTGGACGCTGGCTCAGTTACCCGCTGTGACATAAAATAAATGTCACACTACAAATTTCACATAACATATGTCACACGACACACGAACGTGATACACGGCACATCATGCATGACATAAACACATGACACGTGACACACAACCCATCAAAATTAATTGTAATACTAAAAGTTTATCGAAACCACTACTTACAACCCAAAACATAAATAAATTCCAGCTGTAAAGAACTACCTGAACGGTCTGGGCACGCGTCTGTGCCGCGCGCTGATCCTGCAGTTCCTGTCGGCGCTGTGGGCGCTGCAGAAGTGGGCGGCGCGGGCGCGCGCCGTGCGCCTGTACTCCGCCTCGCTGCTGCTCGCCTACGACGCCGCCAAGCTCCGGGACTGCTGCGGCGACGTCTCCGCCTCGTGCGTCACGCGCTCTTATGTTATCTCTGCTCGTGCTTGCTTATATACACTTAACGATCTATCAAATATGTATGCAAGCTTACCCGCCAAACGCTGTTTATTTTGACTTCGAGCGAAAGCGGGCAAAGCTGCAAACAATAATGTTGTCGTTTAAATTTACGATTTAACATAAAAATAATTCATTAAAACAATTTATACACAAAGTCAATGTCAATTTATTAGCCAACAATCTTTATTATTACTTGATATACAGGGCTATAAACAATTTAATAATAAAGGATTAGATAAATACAATTCCGTATATACCTAGTATGATATCTCTGGCTACCTCGTTTTAATTATTTTCTTTATGTTTACAATTTCCATTTAGTTGTTATATTATTTATACATGTTTAAATATTGTTAAAAATTTAGGCGTTCACAAAGTACAAACCGACAAAAAAATTCCTTTTCCATTTCGAATTTTTATTTTACTCTTCATTACCTATAGACATAAAAAGAAAAAAAAAAGTTTTATTCGAAACTCAAACTTATATTCCAGATCGAGAATAAAATGCCGTCCATCAGAACCCATAGGGCGGCGCAAATCCATCCACTCGATCAGCCCCGTAGCGGGCTCCAACTTCAGCGGCCAGATCTCGTCCAAAGGCCCCGTGTACAAGAAGCTCAGCTCCGTACCCCTCAGCCCCATGACGGCCACCAGAACCTCCTTCTCGCCCCCACCACCCATCTCCTCCCCGTGGACGGAAGCCCTGGACAAACTCAACCACAACCACTCCTTCGAGAATAACTACGAAGATAAATTGTGCAAGATCAAGATGAATTACCGAGCTCAGTTGGACCAATTGTCCCAAGATGCTCCAGCCCCTAATCCGTGGGGGACGGTCAAGGTGATCGACTTCGCTCATGCGTTCTTCAATGAAGATGAGAAGACGGTGGATTATAATTTCAAAGAGGGTTTGGATAACTTTGTGAGTATATTCGAGAATCTATTGCGGGAGACAGACGATCAGGTGTTTTGAATCTTATGTTTGGATCAATTCGCTTGAAACTGGAAAGTATTATGTATTGGTAGTTTGAATTTTTGATAGAATTGTATTTGTGAAAATTAAAACCAATTTCTCCAATCACTTCCTTAAAACGTGTACCGTATGAGACCCTACAATGGTAATATTGCATTATGTGTATGTTTATAAAAATTCTGTATATAAAATGCATTCTTTTTTAAGGTCATATAAAATTAATTAGTAGCTGTATGCATTTTGAGGAAAAAATATATTATCTGTTTAAAACTACATGCATATCTTACGAAAGTTAAGTATCGAAAAATGAAATATGTCTAATATTGTAAATGTTAAATAATATAATATAATTTTTAAGGTATAATATAGTAAGATACCATCAAATTATCCGTCAGTATACCAATTTACTTAATATTATGTACGTCTAGGAATTTCATTGTTAATAATAATTAATTACTTAGTGTGTAAGCAAAACTTTATATTAGACAAATTAATTTTATGGTATTACGAAAGTTTAAATGTGTAAAATTATTACATTTTTGTAGTTGTTTTGTAGATTCTAGCATAGTTTATTTTTATAATAAATGTACTTATGTGTATATGGTTAAATGAAATACAGATATCGCTTTCGCATTATAAATATTTTATTTTCAAAATCAGCCAAAATTATTCTCCCAAATAAAATGATTCTATAAACTTAAATATACAGTCTAGTACGAAAACGTGGTTCACCTGCTCTAAATGGTATAATATAAGGGCTAGTAACAATTGCTTTTTCATACAATACATATAAATTTTTACATTTTTGAATCACAATTACATAACAAATGACTGCCAGCAGCAATGTTTCCTGCAAATCAGAGGACATAATAATACTAAACATATTTTAATGTTAATAGTGTTTCTATCATTTTAGCTTTTATTTTTGTGCACCAGAAGAAACAAATAAATTATGAATGAGAACAATATAATAATTTAATATTATTAAGAATAGTTTAAGTGTTGACACTTGGTTAGACTCATCTCATAACTAAGTGTATTTATAAAGTGGTGTACTAGTTTAAATTGTTTATTTGAAAGTAATTTTTTATAATACATAATTAACATTAGTTATGCCATATAAACTTTTTGTTACAGAACCATTTGATTAATTTTCGATGGGATAGATTTCACCGATAAACAATTAAATTACATATATTTTAAAATCACTGCTTCACACTTTTACCAACTATTTGATATTATCCAAAATATAAACAACAAAATAGGCGAATAAAAAATTGCACATAATTGTGATTTAGTTCAAAAATTCTTTATATTTTGGTCAAAAACTGTACAAAAACCTTGCTAAAATATAAAATTAACACCACTTAGAGCACAATACTCGATGTAGACGACATACAATGTTGAATAATAAACAATTTTACACAGAAGTATCAAAACTTCTACAAAAATACCCACAAGGGATAATTAAAAATCAACATTAAAGTGAATATTAGGCCGGCGAGACGCGAGCGACGACCACGAAATTCTTTCGTCGCAGGCGCCTCGCACACATTGTACATAATCACACCAACCACAGAAAATAAAGCATTAATCTATGCATTACAATATACAACGGAAAAATATAGAAACCGTACAAACTAGCACAAAGCACCTCAACTAAGGTCATAACCGGAGTATTTATTTATATTTATTAATATTTATATATTTTTTTGATAATTTTTTTTCAATTAATTATATTTAATTACGAAAACAAACACACAAATGGCATTATATAACATTTTAAACTTAATTTAGTTATATATCACATTCATTAGGTGCCCCGCCTCGCTGTAATTTTACAAATAAAATCGAGCGAGTGTCTCCCCCCTACTTTTTCCTTTCCCACCAATTAGTACAAGCAACTAAGAATACGAAAAATGGGGATTCACCCCGAGTCGCGCAGGAGTTTTTCAAAGTATTTATAATTCTGAAAATTATTGTACAATATAGAATATTATTTGCAAGCAGGGCTTATAGTCTCCAATCATACAAACATATTGCAACCCACACACAAAAAACATGTTTTGTCATTAATTTACATGTATTTCATAACATATTGCCATAGACTTTGAACATTTTTTTTATTATAACTTATTTTAAACTTTTAAAACACTTTTGGTAAAATACAACTGGGCATATAAAATCTTGAAATGCTATAATTATGCTAAACACCCTTTAGCTGACATGTTTGATGTGTGGTTACAACATATTTCAATCATAGTAACGTAGCAACAAGTTCACCAACAAATTAGATTAAAACATATCTCTGAATATTGGAATAACATTTCACCCTCTGCATCAGAAAAATAACCAATATTTAAACACAAACAGTCGCTAACATGGCATTTTATATGGCAAGCATGTAAGCTGTATTTAAATTGAAACGTGAATTAATTGAAATGTAGGTTCATATGTGCTTATCACTAATTAATTGGTGAATTGAACAATTCCGAGTCAACCTTATCAATATGTAACAGTGTAAACATGTAGTCAGAAAAACTCCTCAGTGACGTAATATACAGCTAATATAAACAAACAATGGATATATGTATAGTTAGTAACCGTTAGCAATAAGACACTTCACGTTATGACATAACCGTCCATACATACGAGTGCGGTTGTTCCACTGGATATAGGGAAAGTGTATAAAAAATTCAATCAATAGTACATACACTTGAAAAAGTATTATTAAATCAATATAAACAGCACAAATTAGATTTAAAAGAACAACAAAAAAAAACATCAGTGCTGAAATTGAATCGTCGATTGTAAACATTTTTCATAACTGTATAATCAAAATAGGTATACATACATTTCAATCCGAACCATTTGCACGAATACTTCCAGACAAAAATTTGAGGAGTAGAACAAAACAAAACACATTGGAGCGGTGTTCGCACCGTGTGAGTCCGCACTATCACTATCACTATCACTACACAACCGCACCGCACACTCGCTCATATCTTGGGCAGCTTGGGCGCGCTCACCAGCGGGTTGGCGCGCTGCAGGTACAAGTGGGCTCCCGCCTGAAATTTAAAAAATTAAACTCAAACATTTATTCATTCATTAAGATTTCTTATTGAAGCACTTTGGATTCGTCGTAGAGAAGAACAGATTTTTATTGCTCTGGGTCATGATGGTCATGGGTCATGGGTCAAAATCGAGTTTAAAGAAGTCAGTTATATACAATATATATATTACAAACAAGTGAAGCAAACTTGCCTTATAATCATACGCACAGCCATGCACCTCGGCGTACCGGTGCGGCGCGCAGAACTCCACCCCGCAGCGGCACGTGTGCACGGTCGCGATGCTCAATCTCTTCTTGCAGAACGCGCACCGTATCTTGATCTTCTTCTTCTCCTTCTCCGCCTTCTCCTCCCTCTGCTCCAGCTCCGTGATCTTGTCGATGCGCCGCTGCCGCCGCTCGCTGCCGACCTCCTTGTTGCGGGGCGGCGAGTGGGCCGCCGGGGGGTGCGGGGGCTGGAGGGGTTGCGGGGGTTGGGGGGGTTGGGGTGACTGTAGGGGTTGTGGGTCGGGCGTGTCGAGCCGCTCGTCGCTGAGGTGCAGGTGCTCGCGGTTGCGGTGGCGGCTGAGCGCGGGCAGGATTCTGGAAGGTGCGCCGTTTTGCTTTGACAAATGTGTGTTGTGGCTGAGTTATGACGCATTGAACTTGCATTTGACTATTTGCAGATTGAAATTGCAGATTGAAATTGCCGTTTGAAGATGTTTTAAATTAATTTCAAAATTATGTTACAAGGTATTATATGCCCTAGACTGAACGATGTTACAAAGGAACATTTGTAAATGAATTTTTAACATCATACCTTATTATTTTTGTATTTATTTGTAAAGATAATGTCTTAACGCCAGCAGAAATTCTAGTTACCATACTGTTGAACAAAACAATAACAAATACTTCACTGATAGCATACCTATTTCTCTTTAAATGCTCCAAATCGGACGTGGAAGAGGAGAACAGCGCATCAGATAGCGGGGGCGAAGCTCTGGCCGCGTGGCGGGCGCTCCGCACGTGCAGCGCTGACGAGGAACCCACGGCCCCGGGAGCCAGGCTGCCGGCCAGCCCGCCGGCCAGTGAGCCGGTGAGCCCGCCGGCCAGCGAGCCAGCGAGGCTTCCGCCGGCCAGTTGGGAGCTGGAACCGAAGCCCCGGGCCCGCCAACCGCTCTCACCAACTACTAGTGGTCCTGGAATTACATACAGAGGTCTTTGAAATTTTTTAGTTTGGTTCAATTTTGGTATAAAACATCATTTTATATGATGTAGATTACTATATGAAAATCACAAATAATTTAGTTAGAAATAAGGGTTACTTAAATTAATTATTTACTTATCTAATATATCAATCTAACTTTCTTATAAATTAGCAGATTTCACGTTATAATATCTAATTCTTATGTATCAAACAGAATTTATTTATTTTATTTATCAATGCGAACTGCGGTACATCAGCCCAAAAACTTTTCTCATACATCAAAACTCCTAAGAACCAACCATTTTGGCGCAACAAAATTGTATTCGAAATTTAAAAATAAAACTGAAATCCCGCCAACGCCACTACGCAGCTGTCAAAAAAAAAAAAACAAAATAAAGGTGTCCACTCACCGCAGTCGGCCCGCAGCGCGAGGTGCGTGTCGCGGCCGGCCGGCTCGCCCGCGCCGCCCCCCGCGCCCGCGCCCGCCCCCGCCCCGCCCGCGCCCGCGCCCGCCGCCCCCGCGCCCCGCTTCACGAGGATGGGGCCGGACAGCGCGTCCGATAACTTCAGCCTGCGCAACGATGAATGAAGACCATAATAATAATTATATAATAATTTATAATATATAAACAGTAAACCACCTTCAAATTGAATCAAAAGAACCCTTTTGGCATCTGGGCTCTAATGTTTACATGTAACTAGTTGGGGGGGTCAAAAATAATAAAGGTTTTTAGATGGTGTTTATAACATGTGAGTGATAAACGACATCTCACCATCATCTTTTAGAACTATAATCATCATCACCTCAAAAAAACATTATACATCACCACAACTGACCTGTCATCCGCATCAGGCAAATCGGGCTCCGAACCAGCACTGGGCGGGAGTAAAGCGTAGCGCTCTCCCAATGAGCACTCCAGCCCTCTCGCGCACTCAAGTCCTCTCGCGCAGTCGAGCCCGCGCGAGTACTCGAGTCCGCGCGAGAACTCGAGCCCGCGCGAATACTCGAGTCCGCGCGAGTACTCGAGCCCGCGCGTGTACGGGTACGAGTCTTCGGCCGGACTGTACGCGCGGTACTCGGTATCGTCTAGTAAACTAGGGACGGATAGGATTTCTTCGCTTCTAGTCTTTTGTATATCTCGTTTGCCTGCAAGAATTGACGTTCATTATAAATTAAAAAAAATAATAATAATTAAGCTCTTTTATTTTACAAAATCCTTTCAAAAAAAAAGAATTGACATTCATTGTAAATTAAAAAAAATAATAATAATTAAGCTCTTTTATTTTACAAAATCCTTGTAAAAACAAGCTTCCTTTGAATATTAAATAAGTTCAAAAGCAACAGACTGTCACCAAAGATTTGACTAAACTTAAGTAAAATTAAGGAATTAAAAAATTAATTACACAAACTATTATACAAATTATAACATGTGGGTATAAATTCCTATGCAACATTCAGTATAATACTACATCCTATCCTATTCCTATCCTATCCTACTTAATATTATAAATGTGAAAGTTTGTAAGGATGTGTGTGTTTGTTGCTCTTTCACGCAAAAATTACTGAACCGATTGCAATGAAATTTGGTACGTAGATAGCTGGACAACTAGAATATCATATAGGCAACTTTTTATCCCGATATTTCTACGGGATACAAACTTACGCGGATGAAACTGCGGGGCGCAGCTAGTATCATCATAATCTTAACAAGTTTACACAAATTTTGCAATGTGTTGCAAATATTGTAAAGAGTTTGGTTTGTTTGTTTGTACGAGAGTTCATCTCAGGCACTACTGGTCCAATATGAAAAATTATTTCAGTGTTAGATAGCCCATACATTACTGAAAAATAAGTAAGTACCACGGGCGAAGGCAGGGCGGACCTCTAGTACTCTAATATATTGGATTGCTACTAACCAACAGGCGTCCTAGTGGTGAGCGAGTGCATCCTTTGCCGCAGCTGCATCATCTTGGCCATCGTGACGGCGTTCTCGTGGCCGCCGCTGGCGCCGGAAGCCCCACCGGTACCCGAGGGCCCCGGGGCCCTAGTGGCCCCGAGGCCGACGCACTCGTCAGTGTCGCACTCCACTAGGTGGCTGAGGGAAGATGAGTCTGTGGAAGTGAGGAATAGAATTGTTTGAAAAACAAAGAAATTTTAAAAGAATTGAAACAATTTGATCATGAGGCGCATCACGATTCGAACCCGCATATTCCGCTGTACCGTGACAACGCCTGACCTCTCGGCCAAACAAGAAATTGCCTCAGCGTTCGATTTTTTTTTTTTTTTTATTCTTTGTTGTGAACCTTCCTGCTTGCTTTTGATAAAATTCACAACCAACCCCACTCTATTATATTTCTGCTGATAAAATAATAAATTATGATATAACTATACAGTTCTCTTCAATGTATGTTATACGGCAATTTATGTCTTTAATGATTTTAACAATGTATTAATAAACTATAACAACATTTATTTACTCTAAACAGACTGCTAAGGGGGTGTCCTGAGGCGTGTCTCGGGCGTGTTTCCCCATTAGGAGCCCGTTAACAGTGACTTAAGACAGGACACAGCAAGCGGCACTCACACTTATTGCTATCGATGGGCGAGTAGGTGCCGTCCTTGTTCTCCTTCACGCGCAGCATGTTGACCCGCTCGCCCTCGCGGAACACCACCACCGTCACCTTGCAGCCGCTGCCCGAGCTGCTCTCGCATTCCCCGCTGTCCGAAAAAATAAAAATTATTATTATTGAATATAATACTTTAAAAAACGAGAGAATTATTTAATCCTGGCAATACTAATCAGGGTTATATTATAAAGTGACTATATTGACTGGATTGAACTCGGGAAAAAAGTTTAGCCTATATTACTTGGTGGTTAGTTTTAAACGGTAAAATAACGATTTTAATCCTCCGATTATGACTTAAATTTAATAGAACAAAACTTTCTCATTCAAATCATTCTTCATAGTAAAATTGTAAATATAAAAGAAAAACCTTTTAGAAGCTAGCAGCCGTTCGATATCGTGCCAGGGCTCCGGCGGCGGCAGGCGACGCGTGGCCACCGGCCCGCCGCGGAGCCCGAGCACCAGGCGGAGCTTCGCCCCGTCGCACACCGACTGCTCACGGAGCGAACGCGCGTCTTCTAGCTCGCGCAAGTTGTACACTAGGTGCTGTTGGGCTACTGGGATACCTGAATGTTGAATGGTGGTTATTTATAGTATTGTGTGCGAGTCAATTAAATATATTCATAGGTTTTATGACCATTTATTATTTTATTATTGATTGAAATAATTGCTGCAACAGCAGATAGGCATCAAAACGAAAATTAAACAAAAATTACGACATTATATTATCAATACATCTGTCTCTTCATTTTTTGTATGGACTTTATGCAGGTGCAAAAATGAAAGTGTACCTCCGATTTAAATAAAGTCTTGGGTTTGAATTCGGACGACGCGATGAAAGAAAAAAATTGAATTTACAATTTATTATCATTATATATTTATCTGCACATTAATCACACCTCGGCTGAAATAGTGAAGGGAAACATTGCAAAGAAACCGACATGTCAAAAAATCAAAAGTTCGACGACATATGACATCTGCAAACCTGCACCTGGCCAGTATACCTTTATGACCTGAACCCACATAGGAGGCCAGTGTCTCTGCAGTGGGAACATATGGATACAGACTAATGGTGAAATGTATAATTTATTTATAATATTTATTATAATTATATGATGATTATGTATCCAGTGCTACCATTGACATACACATTATTTTCTGTATAACTGAGTATAGCCTATTTCACTAACATTCTCTATTAAGTGGATAAAATGCATGTTAAGATGAAGGCTTAAACTAGTATAGTTACATGCCAGGTGGTCATTCACTATCAAACCAGCATAATCATTATGTGCATGTGTCACATACTGATTCACTGAATTTGGAGGGTGGCCAAATGAAATCATCACTTTCACCGCATCTGACATTGAATTAAAAAGAACACCATGTATTTCTTGTTGCTATGCAAAGCTTTTATTATTTAGACAACTAAAGAGTTTTTAGGAATAATGTTAATTCATGTTCCTGAATAAAATTTTCAAAATTTATATGTACTTTTTATAGAACACTGCAAACATGCAACAAGCAATATTGTATATTTTTTAACAAGAGGATTTGGTAAAGAATCTGCTAGATACATACAAAATTAAATTAAATGTCAATGTGATATAGTAGATACAATAATAATTGTGTTAAGTCCACAATCCCTCCACATAGCTTTATGGGCTTTTTAAAAAAAAAAACATTCAAGTTCTTCAGAAGAATTTTTCTAATTCTAAGAATCCTTCGATGTTTTTAAAACATTAAATGATTGTAGATGACTTTAAATGAGAAATTGGCAACTTTTATAAATTATATGAACAAATATAACTGTTGTGTTACTCAGGCAAGACAGAAACTCCAAAAGTTATTAGCCAAAGATGTAGGGTAATTGAAGGGTCACTCATTTCTTGTTTTTGAGATCTTCAATTACACACATTTAAGCACACTTTCCCCATAAAATATCCATGGCAATTTAGGCAACTGTTTTATTATAAAAAGTGTATAAATACTAATTGGTAAACAGTATTTTCATATTGTGGTAGTAACATTTATGAATAGGTTACAATTCAAATATATCACCTATGAGTATGTTTACTGATTATGTTTAATTACACATAATATATCTTATTATCTGTAGGGTCAGCATACATTTATTTAAAGTAGTCTAATATAATATTATACAATAAAAGTTGTGTCAGATATATCACTCATTACTCAAGAATGGCAGACCTATTTCAATAAGTTTTAAGTTTTCTTTGTCTTCACTTAGTTTAGGATTAGAACTGTTAAAAATTATATACTATAGAGATACCTATTATAAGAAAATTGTTCTAATAGCTATAATCATAACAAATTTAGGTCCTACAAATTGTAACATACATCATCTCAAAGTTATATTATTAAATTTATTAGGCATACCTTTTTGGGTTATCTTACTTTTTATCTATATTAAAGTCCTGCAATAATATGAATGTAATATTGACAAAAGTAAAATTATTATGTTGAATACAAACATACAATATGCTCTTTTGTTTACAATATTTAGTAGTCCAAAGTCTTACAAATTCATTGAAATCTTTTGAGGATATCTACTGATATAAAGTGACCTTAAATAGTAGGTAAATAATTTAATTCATATCAACAAGTGTTCATGCTAGACGCAATAAATTTGTATGATTTACGCAGTACAAAAGCCACGACATTCTTTGTCGAGATGACGCGTGATAACAAGAAACAATATATTGTGTAATCATATGAAAAACCCAATACTCACCTTCTACTCTATATATTTTCGACTTTATATCGAAAATAGTGTCGGAAGGCGAGACAGTGATTTCGAACGCTGTCCCAGTGAGGGTTTCCACCAAGACTTCCATGGTCTGTTGGCTGGACACATCTTCCTGGAAGCCCTTCGATGTATTCGATAGTCTCTCAGGGTATCCATGTTGTGACATTTCACACGCGGTACAAACAATTAACTACCTGCGCCACATTGCACTTTAAAGAATTTTTATAGCACTTTGATTGTAATAAAATGGTTACACACTTGATGACGAATAAAACTTAATCGTTTGCAAATATTGAATTATTTCGTAATATGTTTAATTGAATGATTGGAAGAAGAAAAGTAAGCAGAACAAATAAAAATTTAAAGAAACTGAGACTATTTAGCAACAAAAATAATATTACACACAACGACTGAATGAAGGAAATATTTTTACCAGCCACAGAATATAAATTTGGTTCATGTAGAAAAACAAATTCCTTATTCCACGTCCAAAATTGTCTATGAACGTGGGTAGTTTTTAAGAAATTAGAAAATTTTAATGTGTGCTCTGATTTATTTCCCACATTTATCCTTATGATAAAACATATCATTGTAATATGAATAAAAGGTATAAGTAAAGAATAACTTGTGACTATTACAAAAATGTTACAAACCTAATTTAGAAACTTTTCGATTTAAAAACTTTGCATAATGCATAGATATTATACAGGTATACATATTTTTGTTTATATTTTTAAACAAGAATTTAACTCTTTCAATAGTATTAGCTTAGTTAGCTTAGTAGCTTTTTTATGTGAAAAAGAAAAGAAATATTGATTGATTATTTTAGTTGGTATGTATTTTTGTATGTTTCGTGTCATAATTAAATTGGATACTTTGATTCATTTTCAACCTTTTCTTATTTGTTACGTTAAAAACAAATGGTTAATTAGTTATTTTATTTATATTCTATGTTCAAAATGGGATACACATAATAAGAAATATTTTGCAACCTAATTTAATCTATGGTTGACATTAACATCTTTCGGATATAACTCTGCATACAATTTTCGTTGTCTATGCGTATCGAGTCTTTCTTTTCCGTGCTTCTTCGTTTACTGTAGAGGTTATAAAAATGGTTCGTAAAATTTTTAAAATAAAAGTGGTTTAAAAAAGTTAATACTTGTTAAAAAGCATTTAAATTGCTATAACTTCGAACGAGACATATTATTTCATTGTATTTTCTCGTAAATGATTTCATTTGCAATGCACGCGTGGTGGTTGTCATGTCAGGCATGTGGTGTGAAGGTGTAATTTTTGATTTCAGACACGCAAACGCCGTAACGGAGGACGAGCCAAGCACGGCCGTGGACACGTTAAGGCCGTGAGATGCACCAACTGCGCTCGTTGCGTGCCAAAGGACAAGGCTATTAAAAAGTTTGTGATCAGAAATATCGTTGAAGCTGCCGCTGTGAGAGATATTAACGAAGCCTCCGTTTACACCTGTAAGTGCAGCAGTTAAAGAATATCTTTTAAACATTAATTATATTGTTAAGTAAATCAGTGACTAAAATACCGAAAATATCTAAATCATACAATCGCAACGAGTTATCGCGATTATCCATCGAGTGGATCTGAGGTGGATGTTGGAAAGTTTATGTGACAATTCCATTAATTTTAAACAATATAGCAGTTGAATTTATTAGGAGGCTCTTATATTTCTTGTAATTGTTTTATGATTGTTTTTAATCTTAACAAGAATCAAATCCCCATTAGAAGTTTAAAAAGCTCTCTCACACAATTTTCTATATCTAAACCCTTTTTCCCTAAGAGTATAGAATGATCGGAATATGTGAATCTATAGTTGCACTTGCTTCATTAATTAAAGGATCCATATTTATACATAACTAGCTGCACCCCAAACGCTGTTCTGCCTTACTCTTATCATTTAGGGGTGTGAAAAATAGATGTTAGCCGATTCTCAGACCTACCCAATATGCTTACCAAATTTCAGAGGAATCGGTCAAGCCGTTTCGGAGGAGTATAGAGACTAACATTGTGACACGAGAATTTTATATATAAGATTTATGAATGAGATGGAATTGCTGTATTCAAACAAAAATTGAATGTTTTTCCCACAATAAACTTTAATGAAAACCAACATTAACACATAACAATTTTGTTTCAGCATTCCAGCTCCCCAAGTTATATGCAAAGTTGCACTACTGTGTGTCCTGCGCCATCCACAGTAAAGTAGTGCGTAACAGGTCTAAGAAGGACAGGCGTATCCGTACACCACCCAAGAGTAACTTCCCAAGAGACATGCAACGTCCGCAAAATGTACAGAGGAAGTAATTTAATAAATTTGTAAAAACCATTGACTTTATTATTTACTTGGTGGTCCCTACCCTACCCAAAACAACATATTTTGATATTAATTAATTGTTATAATTTTAAAATGTCATGTTGAAATTGCAATATGCATTGAGTTGTAGATAACTTGTAAATATGTACTTGTGTTTTCACACCATTTTCCTAACTTACAATGTGTTTACTACTGCTATTCTGAAATATATAAAAGCTATTGTACTATCCCTATATCCATATAACCTCGGTACTTAATATATACCGTATTATAATGGTGAACTGTGAAGTTGCAGCATTCTGGTGAATTTCTTCTGTGAAAGAATTTTTAATATTGGTCAAACAGTTTTTGTGTGAAAATATTACAAACTTAACACAAAATCTATGTAATCTGGCCAAATATTTTGTAAATTATTTAATGGTGATGATATCTGATAATTTTCAATATAAACCAACTTGGGCGATAGGATACTTTTTATCCCGATTAAAAGCTCCTTTAGGATAAAACAGGAATCTTGATATCCGGGCGAAGCCGGGACGGGCGTCTTAAAAAATAAAACCATAAATTTCAGCTAGGTATCATTTATTACATTCAATGTACAGCATTATACAACACAATGGTATTTAAAATGAGAGCATTTTAATAATTTTTTCAAAATAATTTATTTTTACACATACAAAGATTATAAGGCAATTTTATATTGCTTTACCTACTTATATTTTGCAAAAACACTTCGAATGCAACTATATCCTGTAAGTGGTTAATATAAAAATATAGACATTTCAGAGCTGTTTTTTTATGTATGGTTATGGTAAATTTATCTTTACAAAATTTATATTCCATGAATTATTTTTTGTCTATTTAGATCTATAAACTTGAACAGAATCATTTAATTGTAAGTAATTTAATATATATGTATATATTTTTTTGATTTTGCCCATTATTGAAATTTATTTGGGAAACATTGGAAGAAGACCACATTTTGACTGGAGATTTAATCATGATCAATCTGTCTAGTGTCTTGAAATCAGGACTAAATTTAACAAATCACCATTTCACCATTCTAGTTAAAAAACGTGGCACCTACATACTTTAAGTTCTGCTGAATTAAACATGCATAACATTTAATAATATAGAATGGCATTTTATTACAAAATAATATCAAAGTCCACCTTTTATAATACATGGAAATAAAGGCTTTAACACATTGATTTTAGGTGTAACAGATCTCTTCAGCTGATGTATTATTCACTACAATTTTCTTAATTCTGTCATAAATGTGTGGTTCATACAGCAAACTTAGCAAAACATCTAATAATATAACAAGCCTACACTAATAAATTCAAATTATGTTCACATCATGGCCCTTGTAATTTGTATATAGTTTTGGGTAACTTTGTGAAGTCAGGCTTTTCAGCTGTTTCCAGGGCTTGCTTTAGGTTCTTCTCAAACACCTTCTTGGCATCGCAGAACCCTTGTTTTGTTTTGCCAAAGGAATTGGGACCAGCTGATGTTGGTGTTTCTCTAAAAATAAAATAATAACAGTAAGAAGAACTCCATTAGATTTCATCACTAGGATAAATTAAGCACACATTAATTTCTATTATTATATGCAGAGATAATTTTTCTTTTTCAATAGTTATTCTAGTTTTATATAAAATATATATTAGATATTGAAGCTATTGTCAAAACAATTAACTGAATCTGCCTTGATAGCCGATTATTATTGAATTTTTTAGTTTACTTTAGTTTTTCTTTGTGATAGTTTTGATACATGTCGAGGTGCCTATTATTATATCATATGCTGATAGCTGAGGTAGAGTAAGGTGTAAAGTTATTCAACTTATGATAACATACCTGCCAATATTTCTCATCCTCATTCGGGCCTCAGCAGGCATTTCTTCAGGTTCATCATCATCATCAGTATTGAAGACAGAAGCCACAGTTGGCTTAGGAGCAACTATTGGTACAGGCTTTGATGACCCACCTAATGTCATCTTAATGGGAGCCTTGGGCTTTGTGAATCCAATAGATATTTTGCTAATACGTGGTGGAGGCGGTGGCGCTGGGACTTCCTCGTCAGAATCCCATGACTCAGGCGAGTGCTTTTGCTTTTCTGAAATAGTTTAATTTTATTGTTGTATATTATATGCATACAACATTTGAAAGCTGAATTAAGTCAACCGCAATAAAATTATAATATTTAAATTCTACGTTTGCAAGTTCACGCATGGGTATCAATTACGCCGCATAAACATATAAAAGGAAAGTAATAAAGCCATCCAACCTTCATAATAAGTATCTTTGTCTCGACTCCTGTCATCTGGCGACTTCCTATAGGGGCTTCGTGATTGCCTTTGCATCGGAGACCTCGATCTTGACCGCGTCTTTCGTCCATAGCTCTCGGCATACCTCCTAGAATCATCACGCGACGATCGAGATGACCCTGCCAATGTAAAAACACTGGCAAAGATAAATAAAGCGCATATCTGAACAAAATGGAAATATTGGCTGCACTAGCCATATTTTTTTCTAAGTTTAGAGACAGTATATTTTACCCATAACAATCGAATACCTTTATAATCTCGGTAATGTTCACTCATGTTTGAGCCGTGGATAATATTCAATCATTAAAAAATATTTGATAAACGATTTTCATCTATTTAACAAGGGAATAATTGATACTTGTGAAATATAAGTATTAAATCAGAGTGTAAAATCGAGTTTGCAACTTGACTTTTTTTTAGACTCAGATCGCCATATTTTATTCTGATAACGTCAACACGAAATGTCATTGAAACGTTATTTAAAATTTATTCGTCCTAAAAATAATGTGTATTTATTTGTTGTAAGAAAACTCTCGAACAAATTCGTATGAACCATTTTCAATCAAACTTACTGTAATGTAACTCAAAAAAGGCTTACAATTCTTAA
>NC_052106.1:556976-568273 GCF_012273895.1 Zerene cesonia | reverse complement strand
TTAAGAATTGTAAGCCTTTTTTGAGTTACATTACAGTAAGTTTGATTGAAAATGGTTCATACGAATTTGTTCGAGAGTTTTCTTACAACAAATAAATACACATTATTTTTAGGACGAATAAATTTTAAATAACGTTTCAATGACATTTCGTGTTGACGTTATCAGAATAAAATATGGCGATCTGAGTCTAAAAAAAAGTCAAGTTGCAAACTCGATTTTACACTCTGATTTAATACTTATATTTCACAAGTATCAATTATTCCCTTGTTAAATAGATGAAAATCGTTTATCAAATATTTTTTAATGATTGAATATTATCCACGGCTCAAACATGAGTGAACATTACCGAGATTATAAAGGTATTCGATTGTTATGGGTAAAATATACTGTCTCTAAACTTAGAAAAAAATATGGCTAGTGCAGCCAATATTTCCATTTTGTTCAGATATGCGCTTTATTTATCTTTGCCAGTGTTTTTACATTGGCAGGGTCATCTCGATCGTCGCGTGATGATTCTAGGAGGTATGCCGAGAGCTATGGACGAAAGACGCGGTCAAGATCGAGGTCTCCGATGCAAAGGCAATCACGAAGCCCCTATAGGAAGTCGCCAGATGACAGGAGTCGAGACAAAGATACTTATTATGAAGGTTGGATGGCTTTATTACTTTCCTTTTATATGTTTACGCGGCGTAATTGATACCCATGCGTGAACTTGCAAACGTAGAATTTAAATATTATAATTTTATTGCGGTTGACTTAATTCAGCTTTCAAATGTTGTATGAATATAATATACAACAATAAAATAAAACTATTTCAGAAAAGCAAAAGCACTCGCCTGAGTCATGGGATTCTGACGAGGAAGTCCCAGCGCCACCGCCTCCACCACGTATTAGCAAAATATCTATTGGATTCACAAAGCCCAAGGCTCCCATTAAGATGACATTAGGTGGGTCATCAAAGCCTATACCAATAGTTGCTCCTAAGCCAACTGTGGCTTCTGTCTTCAATACTGATGATGATGATGAACCCGAAGAAATGCCCGCTGAGGCTCGAATGAGGATGAGAAATATTGGCAGGTATGTTATCATTAGTTGAATAACTTTACACCTTACTCTACTTCAGTTATCAACATATGATATAAAAATAGGCACCTTGGCATCTATCAAAACTATCATGTGTACCAAAAAAGAAAATCTAAAGTAAACTTTACTCAAATAATAGTTATTAAATATTTAAATAATAATTAATCAGCTATCAAGGCAGATTCAGTTAATTGTTTTGACAATAGCTTCAATATCTAATATATATTTTATATAAAACTAGAATAACTATTGAAAAAGAAAAATTATCTCTGCATATAATAATAGAAATTAATGTATGCTTAATTTATCCTAGTGATGAAATCTAATGGAGTTGTTCTTACTGTTATTATTTTATTTTTAGAGAAACACCAACATCAGCTGGTCCCAATTCCTTTGGCAAAACAAAACAAGGGTTCTGCGATGCCAAGAAGGTGTTTGAGAAGAACCTAAAGCAAGCCCTGGAAACAGCTGAAAAGCCTGACTTCACAAAGTTACCCAAAACTATATACAAATTACAAGGGCCATAATGTGAACATAATTTGAATTTATTAGTGTAGGCTTGTTATATTATTAGACGTTTTGCTAAGTTTGCTGTATGAACCACACATTTATGACAGAATTAAGAAAATTGTAGTGAGTAATACATCAGCTGAAGAGATCTGTTACATCTAAAATCAATGTGTTAAAGCCTTTATTTCCATGTATTATAAAAGGTGGAATTTGATATTATTTTGTAATAAAATGCCATTCTATATAATTAAATGTTATGCATGTTTAATTCAGCAGAACTTAAAGTATGTAGGTGCCACGTTTTTTAACTAGAATGGTGAAATGGTGATTTGTTAAATTTAGTCCTGATTTCAAGACACTAGACAGATTGATCATGATTAAATCTCCAGTCAAAATGTAGTCTCCTTCCAATGTTTCCCAAATAAATTTCAATAATGGGCAAAATCAAAAAAATATATACATTTATATTAAATTACTTACAATTAAATGATTCTGTTCAAGTTTATAGATCTAAATAGACAAAAAATAATTCATGGAATATACATTTTGTAAAGATAAATTTACAATAACCATACATAAAAAACAGCTCTGAAATGTCGATATTTTTATATTAACCACTTACAGGATATAGTTGCATTCAAAGTGTTTTTGCAAAATATAAGTAGGTAAAGCAATATAAAATTGCCTTATAATCTTTGTATGTGTAAAAATAAATTATTTTGAAAAAATTATTAAAATGCTCTCATTTTAAATACCATTGTGTTGTATAATGCTGTACATTGAATGTAATAAATGATACCTAGCTGAAATTTATGGTTTTACTTTTTAATAGACGCCCGTCCCGGCTCTGCCCGGATATCAAGATTCCTGTTTTATCCTAAAGGAGCTTTTAAATCGGGATAAAAAGTATCCTATCGCCCAAGTTGGTTTTTATTAAAAATTGTCAGATATCATCACCATTAAATAATTTACAAAATATTTGGCCAGATTACATAAAGAGATGTTGTGTTAAGTTTGTAACATTTTCACACAAAAACTGTTTGACCAATTTTAAAAATTCTTTCACAGAAGAAATTCTTCCACCAGAATGCTGCAACTTCACAGTTCACCGAGTATAATACGGTATATATTAAGTACCGAGGTTATATGGATATAGGGATAGTACAATAGCTTTTATATATTTCCCAACATATTTCAGAATAGCACTAGTAAACACATTGTAAGTTAGGAAAATGGTGTGAAAACACAAGTACATATTTACAAGTTATCTACAACTCAATGCATATTGCAATTTCAACATGACATTTTAAAATTATGACAATTAATTAACATCAAAATATGTTATCTGTTTTGGGTAGGGTAGGGACCACCAAGTAAATAATAAAGTCAATGGTTTTTACAAATTTATTAAATTACTTCCTCTGTACATTTTGCGGACGTTGCATGTCTCTGGGGAAGTTACTCTTGGGTGGTGTACGGATACGCCTGTCCTTCTTAGACCTGTTACGCACTACTTTACTGTGAATGGCGCAGGACACACAGTAGTGCAACTTTGCATATAACTTGGGGAGCTGGAATGCTGAAACAAAATTGTTATGTGTTAATGTTGGTTTTCATTAAAGTTTATTGCGGGAAAAACATTCAATTTTTGTTTGAATACAGCAATTCCATCTCATTCATAAATCTTATATATAAAATTCTCGTGTCACAATGTTAGTCTCTATACTCCTCCGAAACGGCTTGACCGATTCCTCTGAAATTTGGTAAGCATATTGGGTAGGTCTGAGAATCGGCTAACATCTATTTTTCACACCCCTAAATGATAAGAGTAAGGCAGAACAGCGTTTGCCGGGTGCAGCTAGTTATGTATAAATATGCATCCTTTAATTAATGAAGCAAGTGCAACTTTAGATTCACATATTCCGATCATTCTATACTCTTAGGGAAAAAAGGTTAAGATATAGAAAATTGTGTGAGAGAGCTTTTTAAACTTCTAATGGGGATTTGATTCTTGTTAAGATTAAAAACAATCATAAAACAATTACAAGAAATATAAGTGCCTCCTTATAAATTCAACTGCTATATTGTTTAAAATTAATGGTATTGTCACATAAACTTTCCAACATCCACCTCAAATCCACTCGATGGATAATCGCGATAACTCGTTGCGATTGTATGATTTAGATATTTTCGGTATTTTAGTCACTGATTTACTTAACAATATAATTAATGTTTATAAGATATTCTTTAACTGCTGCACTTACAGGTGTAAACGGAGGCTTCGTTAATATCTCTCACAGCGGCAGCTTCAACGATATTTCTGATCACAAACTTTTTAATAGCCTTGTCCTTTGGCACGCAACGAGCGCAGTTGGTGCATCTCACGGCCTTAACGTGTCCACGGCCGTGCTTGGCTCGTCCTCCGTTACGGCGTTTGCGTGTCTGAAATCAAAAATTACACCTTCACACCACATGCCTGACATGACAACCACCACGCGTGCATTGCAAATGAAATCATTTACGAGAAAATACAATGAAATAATATGTCTCATTCGAAGTTATAGCAATTTAAATGCTTTTTAACAAGTATTAACTTTTTTAAACCACTTTTATTTTAAAAATTTTACGAACCATTTTTATAACCTCTACAGTAAACGAAGAAGCACGGAAAAGAAAGACTCGATACGCATAGACAACGAAAATTGTATGCAGAGTTATATCCGAAAGATGTTAATGTCAACCATAGATTAAATAAGGTTGCAAAATATTTCTTATTATATGTATCCCATTTTGAACATAGAATATAAATAAAATAACTAATTAACCATTTGTTTTTAACGTAACAAATAAGAAAAGGTTGAAAATGAATCAAAGTATCCAATTTAATTATGACACGAAACATACAAAAATACATACCTACTAAAATAATCAATCAATATTTCTTTTCTTTTTCACATAAAAAAGCAAATACTATTGAAAGAGTTAAATTCTTGTTTGAAAATATAAACAAAAATATGTATACCTGTATAATATCTATGCATTATGCAAAGTTTTTAAATTGAAAAGTTTCTAAATTAGGTTTGTAACATTTTTGTAATAGTCACAAGTTATTCTTTACCTATACCTTTTATTCATATTACAATGATATGTTTTATCATAAGGATAAATGTGGGTAATAAATCAGAGCACACATTAAAATTTTCTAATTTCTTAAAAACTACCCACGTTCATAGACAATTTTGGACGTGGAATAAGGAATTTGTTTTTCTACATGAACCAAATTTATATTCTGTGGCTGGTAAAAATATTTCCTTCATTCAGTCGTTGTGTGTAATATTATTTTTGTTGCTAAATAGTCTCAGTTTCTTTAAATTTTTATTTGTTCTGCTTACTTTTCTTCTTCCAATCATTCAATTAAACATATTACGAAATAATTCAATATTTGCAAACGATTAAGTTTTATTCGTCATCAAGTGTGTAACCATTTTATTACAATCAAAGTGCTATAAAAATTCTTTAAAGTGCAATGTGGCGCAGGTAGTTAATTGTTTGTACCGCGTGTGAAATGTCACAACATGGATACCCTGAGAGACTATCGAATACATCGAAGGGCTTCCAGGAAGATGTGTCCAGCCAACAGACCATGGAAGTCTTGGTGGAAACCCTCACTGGGACAGCGTTCGAAATCACTGTCTCGCCTTCCGACACTATTTTCGATATAAAGTCGAAAATATATAGAGTAGAAGGTGAGTATTGGGTTTTTCATATGATTACACAATATATTGTTTCTTGTTATCACGCGTCATCTCGACAAAGAATGTCGTGGCTTTTGTACTGCGTAAATCATACAAATTTATTGCGTCTAGCATGAACACTTGTTGATATGAATTAAATTATTTACCTACTATTTAAGGTCACTTTATATCAGTAGATATCCTCAAAAGATTTCAATGAATTTGTAAGACTTTGGACTACTAAATATTGTAAACAAAAGAGCATATTGTATGTTTGTATTCAACATAATAATTTTACTTTTGTCAATATTACATCCATATTATTGCAGGACTTTAATATAGATAAAAAGTAAGATAACCCAAAAAGGTATGCCTAATAAATTGAATAATATAACTTTGAAAATGATGTATGTTACAATTTGTAAGACCTAAATTTGTTATGATTATAGCTATTAGAACAATTTTCTTAAAATAGGTATCTCTATAGTATATAATTTTTAACAGTTCTAATCCTAAACTAAGTGAAGACAAATAAAACTTAAAACTTATTGAAATAGGTCTGCCATTCTTGAGTAATGAGTGATATATCTGACACAACTTTTATTGTATAATATTATATTAGACTACTTTAAATAAATGTATGCTGACCCTACAGATAATAAGATATATTATGTGTAATTAAACATAATCAGTAAACATACTCATAGGTGATATATTTGAATTGTAACCTATTCATAAATGTTACTACCACAATATGAAAATACTGTTTACCAATTAGTATTTATACACTTTTTATAATAAAACAGTTGCCTAAATTGCCATGGATATTTTATGGGGAAAGTGTGCTTAAATGTGTGTAATTGAAGATCTCAAAAACAAGAAATGAGTGACCCTTCAATTACCCTACATCTTTGGCTAATAATTTTTGGAGTTTCTGTCTTGCCTGAGTAACACAACAGTTATATTTGTTCATATAATTTATAAAAGTTGCCAATTTCTCATTTAAAGTCATCTACAATCATTCAATGTTTTAAAAACATCGAGGATTCTTAGAATTAGAAAAATTCTTTTGAAGAACTTGAATGTTTTTTTTTTAAAAAGCCCATAAAGCTATGTGGAGTGATTGTGGACTTAACACAATTATTATTGTATCTACTATATCACATTGACATTTAATTTAATTTTGTATGTATCTAGCAGATTCTTTACCAAATCCTCTTGTTAAAAAATATACAATATTGCTTTTTGCATGTTTGCAGTGTTCTATAAAAAGTACATATAAATTTTGAAAATTTTATTCAGGAACATGAATTAACATTATTCCTAAAAACTCTTTAGTTGTCTAAATAATAAAAGCTTTGCATAGCAACAAGAAATACATGGTGTTCTTTTTATTTCAATGTCAGATGCGGTGAAAGTGATGATTTCATTTGGCCACCCTCCAAATTCAGTGAATCAGTATGTGACACATGCACATAATGATTATGCTGGTTTGATAGTGAATGACCACCTGGCATGTAACTATACTAGTTTAAGCCTTCATCTTAACATGCATTTTATCCACTTAATAGAGAATGTTAGTGAAATAGGCTATACTCAGTTATACAGAAAATAATGTGTATGTCAATGGTAGCACTGGATACATAATCATCATATAATTATAATAAATATTATAAATAAATTATACATTTCACCATTAGTCTGTATCCATATGTTCCCACTGCAGAGACACTGGCCTCCTATGTGGGTTCAGGTCATAAAGGTATACTGGCCAGGTGCAGGTTTGCAGATGTCATATGTCGTCGAACTTTTGATTCTTTGACATGTCGGTTTCTTTACAATGTTTCCCTTCACTATTTGAGCCGAGGTGTGATTAATGTGCAGATAAATATATAATGATAATAAATTGTAAATTCAATTTTTTTCTTTCATCGCGTCGTCCGAATTCAAACCCAAGACTTTATTTAAATCGGAGGTACACTTTCATTTTTGCACCTGCATAAAGTCCATACAAAAAATGAAGAGACAGATGTATTGATAATATGATGTCGTAATTTTTGTTTAATTTTCGTTTTGATGCCTATCTGCTGTTGCAGCAATTATTTCAATCAATAATAAAATAATAAATGGTCATAAAACCTATGAATATATTTAATTGACTCGCACACAATACTATAAATAACCACCATTCAACATTCAGGTATCCCAGTAGCCCAACAGCACCTTGTGTACAACTTGCGCGAGCTAGAAGATGCGCGTTCGCTCCGTGAGCAGTCGGTGTGCGACGGGGCGAAGCTGCGCCTGGTGCTCGGGCTCCGCGGCGGACCGGTGGCCACGCGTCGCCTGCCGCCGCCGGAGCCCTGGCACGATATCGAACGGCTGCTAGCTTCTAAAAGGTTTTTCTTTTATATTTACAATTTTACTATGAAGAATGATTTGAATGAGAAAGTTTTGTTCTATTAAATTTAAGTCATAATCGGAGGATTAAAATCGTTATTTTACCGTTTAAAACTAACCACTAAGTAATATAGGCTAAACTTTTTTCCCGAGTTCAATCCAGTCAATATAGTCACTTTATAATATAACCCTGATTAGAATTGTCAGGATTAAATAATTCTCTCGTTTTTTAAAGTATTATATTCAATAATAATAATTTTTATTTTTTCGGACAGCGGGGAATGCGAGAGCAGCTCGGGCAGCGGCTGCAAGGTGACGGTGGTGGTGTTCCGCGAGGGCGAGCGGGTCAACATGCTGCGCGTGAAGGAGAACAAGGACGGCACCTACTCGCCCATCGATAGCAATAAGTGTGAGTGCCGCTTGCTGTGTCCTGTCTTAAGTCACTGTTAACGGGCTCCTAATGGGGAAACACGCCCGAGAAACGCCTCAGGACACCTTAGCAGTCTGTTTAGAGTAAATAAATGTTGTTATAGTTTATTAATACATTGTTAAAATCATTAAAGACATAAATTGCCGTATAACATACATTGAAGAGAACTGTATATTTATATCATAATTTATTATTTTATCAGCAGAAATATAATAGAGTGGGGTTGGTTGTGAATTTTATCAAAAGCAAGCAGGAAGGTTCACAACAAAGAATAAGAAAAAAAAATTCGAACGCTGAGGCAATTTCTTGTTTGGCCGAGAGGTCAGGCGTTGTCACGGTACAGCGGAATATGCGGGTTCGAATCATGATGCGCCTCATGATCAAATTGTTTCAATTCTTTTAAAATTTCTTTGTTTTTCAAACAATTCTATTCCTCACTTCCACAGACTCATCTTCCCTCAGCCACCTAGTGGAGTGCGACACTGACGAGTGCGTCGGCCTCGGGGCCACTAGGGCCCCGGGGCCCTCGGGTACCGGTGCGGCTTCCGGGGCCAGCGGCGGCCACGAGAACGCCGTCACGATGGCCAAGATGATGCAGCTGCGGCAAAGGATGCACTCGCTCACCACTAGGACGCCTGTTGGTTAGTAGCAATCCAATATATTAGAGTGCTAGAGGTCCGCCCTGCCTTCGCCCGTGGTACTTACTTATTTTTCAGCAATGTATGGGCTATCTAACACTGAAATAATTTTTCATATTGGACCAGTAGTGCCTGAGATGAACTCGTACAAACAAACAAACAAACCAAACTCTTTACAATATTTGCAACACATTGCAAAATTTGTGTAAACTTGTTAAGATTATGATGATACTAGCTGCGCCCCGCAGTTTCATCCGCGTAAGTTTGTATCCCGTAGAAATATCGGGATAAAAAGTTGCCTATATGATATTCTAGTTGTCCAGCTGTCTACGTACCAAATTTCATTGCAATTGGTTCAGTAATTTTTGCGTGAAAGAACAACAAACACACACATCCTTACAAACTTTCACATTTATAATATTAAGTAGGATAGGATAGGAATAGGATAGGATGTAGTATTATACTGAATGTTGCATAGGAATTATTACCCACATGTTATAATTTGTATAATAGTTTGTGTAATTAATTTTTTAATTCCTTAATTTTACTTAAGTTTAGTCAAATCTTTGGTGATAGTCTGTTGCTTTTGAACCTCTTATTTAATATTCAAAGGAAGCTTGTTTTTACGAACTGCATGGTCTTATAATTTTTGAAAAGATTTTGTAAAATAAAAGAGCTTAATTATTATTATTTTTTTTAATTTTCAATGAACGTCAATTCTTGCAGGCAAACGAGATATACAAAAGACTAGAAGCGAAGAAATCCTATCCGTCCCTAGTTTACTAGACGATACCGAGTACCGCGCGTACAGTCCGGCCGAGGACTCGTACCCGTACACGCGCGGGCTCGAGTACTCGCGCGGACTCGAGTATTCGCGCGGGCTCGAGTTCTCGCGCGGACTCGAGTACTCGCGCGGGCTCGACTGCGCGAGAGGACTTGAGTGCGCGAGAGGGCTGGAGTGCTCATTGGGAGAGCGCTACGCTTTACTCCCGCCCAGTGCTGGTTCGGAGCCCGATTTGCCTGATGCGGATGACAGGTCAGTTGTGGTGATGTATAATATTTTTTAGAGGTGATGATGATTATAGTTCTAAAAGATGGTGGTGAGATGATGTTTATCAGTTACATGTTATAAACACCATCTAAAAAAACTTTTATTTTTGACCCCCCCAATTAGTTATATGTAAACATTAGAGCCCGGATGCCAAAAGGGTTGTTATGATTCAGAAGGCGGTTTACTGTTTTTCTTAAAGGTAATTATTGTTATGATCTTCATTCATCGTTGCGCAGGCTGAAGTTATCGGACGCGCTGTCCGGCCCCATCCTCGTGAAGCGGGGCGCGGGGGCGGCGGGCGCGGGTGCGGGCGGGGCGGCGGCGGGCGCGGGCGCGGGGGGCGGCGCGGGGGAGCCGGCCGGCCGCGACACGCACCTCGCGCTGCGGGCCGACTGCGGTGAGTGGACACCTTTATTTTGTTTTTTTTTTTTTGACAGCTGCGTAGTGGCGTTGGCGGGATTTCTGTTTTATTTTTAAATTTTCGAATACAATTTTATTGCGCCAAAATCGTCGGTTCTTAGGAGTTTTGATGTATGAGAAAAGTTTTTGTGCTGATATGCCGCAGTTCGCAGTGATAAATAAAATAAATAAATTCTGTTTGATACATAAGAATTAGATATTATAACGTGAAATCTGCTAATTAATAAGAAAGTTAGATTGATATATTAGATAAGTAAATAATTAATTTAAGTAACCCTTATTTCTAACTTAATTATTTGTGATTTTCATATAGTAATCTACATCATATAAAATGATGTTTTATACCAAAATTGAACCAAACTAAAAAATTTCAAAGACCTCTGTATGTAATTCCAGGACCACTAGTAGTTGGTGAGAGCGGTTGGCGGGCCCGGGGCTTCGGTTCCAGCTCCCAACTGACCGGCGGAAGCCTCGCTGGCTCGCTGGCCGGCGGGCTCACCGGCTCACTGGCCGGCGGGCTGGCCGGCAGCCTGGCTCCCGGGGCCGTGGGTTCCTCGTCAGCGCTGCACGTGCGGAGCGCCCGCCACGCGGCCAGAGCTTCGCCCCCGCTGTCTGATGCGCTGTTTTCCTCTTCCACGTCCGATTTGGAGCATTTAAAGAGAAATAGGTATGCTATCAGTGAAGTATTTGTTATTGTTTTGTTCAACAGTACGGTAACTAGAATTTCTGCTGGCGTTAAGACATTATCTTTAAAAATAAATACAAAAATAATAAGGTATGATGTTAAAAATTCATTTACAAATGTTCCTTTGTAATATCGTTCAGTCTAGGGCATATAATATAATACCTTAATATTATTTTGAAATTAATTTAAAACATCTTTCAAACGGCAATTTCAATCTGCAATTTAGTTAAATGCAAGTCCAATGCGTCACAACTCAGCCACAATACACATTTGTCAAACCGAAACGGCGCACCTTCCAGAATCCTGCCTGCGCTCAGCCGCCACCGCAACCGCGAGCACCTGCACCTCA
>NC_052106.1:552528-556966 GCF_012273895.1 Zerene cesonia | reverse complement strand
CACCCCCCGGCGGCCCACTCGCCGCCCCGCAACAAGGAGGTCGGCAGCGAGCGGCGGCAGCGGCGCATCGACAAGATCACGGAGCTGGAGCAGAGGGAGGAGAAGGCGGAGAAGGAGAAGAAGAAGATCAAGATACGGTGCGCGTTCTGCAAGAAGAGATTAAGCATCGCGACCGTGCACACGTGCCGCTGCGGGGTGGAGTTCTGCGCGCCGCACCGGTACGCCGAGGTGCATGGCTGTGCGTATGATTATAAGGCAAGTTTGCTTCACTTGTTTGTTTGTATGTAACTGACTTCTTTAAACTCGATTTTGATCCATGACCCAGAGCAATAAAAATCTGTTCTTCTCTACGACGAATCAAAAGTGCTTCAATAAGAAATCTAAATGAATGAATAAATGTTTGAGTTTGAGTTTGATTTTGAAATTTCAGGCGGGAGCCCACTTGTACCTGCAGCGCGCCAACCCGCTGGTGAGCGCGCCCAAGCTGCCCAAGATATGAGCGAGTGTGCGGTGCGGTTGTGTAGTGATAGTGATAGTGATAGTGCGGACTCACACGGTGCGAACACCGCTCCAATGTGTTTTGTTTTGTTCTACTCCTCAAATTTTTGTCTGGAAGTATTCGTGCAAATGGTTCGGATTGAAATGTATGTATACCTATTTTGATTATACAGTTATGAAAAATGTTTACAATCGACGATTCAATTTCAGCACTGATGTTTCTTTTAAATCTGATTTGTGCTGTTTATATTGATTTAATAATACTTTTTCAAGTGTATGTACTATTGATTGAATTTTTTATACACTTTCCCTATATCCAGTGGAACAACCGCACTCGTATGTATGGACGGTTATGTCATAACGTGAAGTGTCTTATTGCTAACGGTTACTAACTATACATATATCCATTGTTTGTTTATATTAGCTGTATATTACGTCACTGAGGAGTTTTTCTGACTACATGTTTACACTGTTACATATTGATAAGGTTGACTCGGAATTGTTCAATTCACCAATTAATTAGTGATAAGCACATGTGAACCTACATTTCAATTAATTAATTCACGTTTCAATTTAAATACAGCTTACATGCTTGCCATATAAAATGCCATGTTAGCGACTGTTTGTGTTTAAATATTGGTTATTTTTCTGATGCAGAGGGTGAAATGTTATTCCAATATTCAGCTATATGTTTTAATCTAATTTGTTGGTGAACTTGTTGCTACGTTACTATGATTGAAATATGTTGTAACCACACATCAAACATGTCAGCTAAAGGGTGTTTAGCATATAGCATTTCAAGATTTTATATGCCCAGTTGTATTTTACCAAAAGTGTTTTAAAAGTTTAAAGTAAGTTATAATAAAAAAAATGTTCAAAGTCTATGGCAATATGTTATGAAATACATGTAAATTAATGACAAAACATGTTTTTTGTGTGTGGGTTGCAATATGTTTGTATGTTTGGAGACTATAAGCCATGCTTGCAAATAATATTCTATATTGTACAATAATTTTCAGAATTATAAATACTTTGAAAAACTCCTGCGCGACTCGGGGTGAATCCCCATTTTTCGTATTCTTAGTTTCTTGTACTAATTGGTGGGAAAGGAAAAAGTGGGGAGAGACACTCGCTCGATTTTATTTGTAAAATTACAGCGAGGCGGGGCACCTAATGAATGTGATATATAACTAAATTAAGTTTAAAATGTTATATAATGCCATTTGTGTGTTTGTTTTCGTAATTAAATATAATTAATTGAAAAAAAATTATCAAAAAAATATATAAATATTAATAAATATAAATAAATACTCCGGTTATGACCTTAGTTGAGGTGCTTTGTGCTAGTTTGTACGGTTTCTATATTTTTCCGTTGTATATTGTAATGCATAGATTAATGCTTTATTTTCTGTGGTTGGTGTGATTATGTACAATGTGTGCGAAGCGCCTGCGACGAAAGAATTTCCTGGTCGTCGCTCGCGTCTCGCCGGCCTAATATTCACTTTAATGTTGATTTTTAATTATCCCTTGTGGGTATGTTTGTAGAAGTTTTGATACTTCTGTGTAAAATTGTTTATTATTCAACATTGTATGTCGTCTACATCGAGTATTGTGCTCTAAGTGGTGTTAATTTAATATTTTAGCAAGGTTTTTGTACAGTTTTTGACCAAAATATAAAAAAAAAAATTGAACTAAATCACAATTATGTGCAATTTTTTATTCGCCTATTTTGTTGTTAATATTTTGGAAAAAACCAAATAGTTGGTAAAAGTGTGAAGCAGTGATTTTAAAATATATGTCATTTAATTGTTTATCGGTGAAATCTATATCAAAGAATTTTTATGTGTATTAGTTTATGTGGCATAACTAATGTATTAATTAATAACTACAAATGAACAATTTAAACTAGTACACCACTTTATAAATACACTTAGTTATGAAATGAGTCTAACCAAGTGTGAACACTTAAACTATTCTAAATAATATCAAATTATTATATTGTTCTCATTCATAATTTATTTGTTTCTTCTGGTGCACAAAAATAAAAGCTTAAATGATAGAAACACTATGAACATTAAAATATGTTTAGTATTATTATGTCCTCTGACTTGCAGGAAACATTGCTGCTGGCAGTCATTTGTTATGTAATTGTGATTCAAAAATGTAAAAATTTATATGTATTGTATGAAAAAGCAATTGTCACTAGCCCTTATATTATACCATTTAGAGCAGGTGAACCACGTTTTCGTACTAGACTGTATATTTAAGTTTATAGAATCATTTTATTTGGGAGAATAATTTTGGCTGATTTTGAAAATAAAATATTTATAATGCGAAAGCGATATCTGTATTTCATTTAACCATATACACATAAGTACATTTATTATAAAAATAAACTATGCTAGAATCTACAAAACAACTACAATAATGTAATAATTTTACACATTTAAACTTTCGTAATACCATAAAATTCATTTGTCTAATATAAAGTTTTGCTTACACACTAAGTAATTAATTATTATTAACAATGAAATTCCTAGACGTACATAATATTAAGTAAATTGGTATACTGACGGATAATTTGATGGTATCTTACTATATTATACCTTAAAAATTATATTATATTATTTAACATTTACAATATTAGACATATTTCATTTTTCGATACTTAACTTTCGTAAGATATGCATGTAGTTTTAAACAGATAATATATTTTTTCCTCAAAATGCATACAGCTACTAATTAATTTTATATGACCTTAAAAAAGAATGCATTTTATATACAGAATTTTTATAAACATACACATAATGCAATATTACCATTGTAGGGTCTCATACGGTACACGTTTTAAGGAAGTGATTGGAGAAATTGGTTTTAATTTTCACAAATACAATTCTATCAAAAATTCAAACTACCAATACATAATACTTTCCAGTTTCAAGCGAATTGATCCAAACATAAGATTCAAAACACCTGATCGTCTGTCTCCCGCAATAGATTCTCGAATATACTCACAAAGTTATCCAAACCCTCTTTGAAATTATAATCCACCGTCTTCTCATCTTCATTGAAGAACGCATGAGCGAAGTCGATCACCTTGACCGTCCCCCACGGATTAGGGGCTGGAGCATCTTGGGACAATTGGTCCAACTGAGCTCGGTAATTCATCTTGATCTTGCACAATTTATCTTCGTAATTATTCTCGAAGGAGTGGTTGTGGTTGAGTTTGTCCAGGGCTTCCGTCCACGGGGAGGAGATGGGTGGTGGGGGCGAGAAGGAGGTTCTGGTGGCCGTCATGGGGCTGAGGGGTACGGAGCTGAGCTTCTTGTACACGGGGCCTTTGGACGAGATCTGGCCGCTGAAGTTGGAGCCCGCTACGGGGCTGATCGAGTGGATGGATTTGCGCCGCCCTATGGGTTCTGATGGACGGCATTTTATTCTCGATCTGGAATATAAGTTTGAGTTTTGAATAAAACTTTTCTTTTTTTTTTCTTTTTATGTCTATAGTCTATAGGTAATGAAGAGTAAAATAAAAATTCGAAATGGAAAAGGAATCTTTTTGTCGGTTTGTACTTTGTGAACGCCTAAATTTTTTATCTTTCCTTTTTTACTAGGTGTAATAAACAATAATTAAACATGTATAAATAATATAACAACTAAATGGAAATTGTAAACATAAAGAAAATAATTAAAACGAGGTAGCCAGAGATATCATACTAGGTATATACGGAATTGTATTTATCTAATCCTTTATTATTAAATTGTTTATAGCCCTGTATATCAAGTAATAATAAAGATTGTTGGCTAATAAATTGACATTGACTTTGTGTAAAAATTGTTTTAATGAATTATTTTTATGTTAAATAATAATAATAATAATAATACAAATGATTTATTGCAACCAAACAACATACACAATAATAAAAACAATTACAAAAAA
>NC_052106.1:548853-552428 GCF_012273895.1 Zerene cesonia | reverse complement strand
CATGTTATTTGTCAATTGTCACAGACAGCTGATATTCTGTGAGGTTATTTTTATTTTGGATGTTATTATACAACAATTTCATTATTTCAAAAAATAGCCCATAAGCTATTACCTTATAAAATGTTACTATTGCATCGTGGAAAGCGGTTATGCAAATTGTTAAGCAATTCAGCTTTACGATGTCGATGTAAATCAGACCAGATTAGTGCGCCACTTAAAAACAAAATTAAGGATGGACCTAGCTTAAAAGACTTTATAACCGCTTCGGCCGGAGTAACAGAAGTAATAACACATCCTCCTCATATACCATATTTGCCAGATAGTATTCAGGATACGTCCAAACGAAAAGTTTATTTCGATGTATTTGGATGTCAAATGAATTTGAACGACACTGAAATTGTCTGGTCAATATTGAAAAAGGACGGTTTTGTGAGGACAGACATAGAGGAAGAAGCAGATATATTCCTCGTTATGACGTGCGCTATCAGGGAAGGCGCTGAATCAAAGATTTGGTACCGTTTAGATCATTTGCGTGGTTATAAGCGCCGAAGAGCTATTTCTAAGAACAGAAACAGACCAGTCAAGATTGGTATTTTAGGTTGTATGGCTGAACGTTTGAAGGAAAAACTTATTGAGAAGGAAAAAGCAGTGGATGTTGGTGAGTTTTTAATTTATAAAACTTTTTATCACAAGCTTAATATAAGCGAAGCAAAATTTCATTTTCAATTTTACCATTGCATACTATGTTTTTAAAATATTGGTATGAAAATTTGAAAACTTGTACTTAGCTTACATATAAAACAAAAGCTTATAATAATGTTAATATAAAGATGAGCATAAAATCATGTACTATATAACCACCACAATGTTTGTTGTTCATACATATTACTGTAAACAGTTGCTGGCCCGGATAGCTACAGAGATCTACCAAGACTACTTGCTCTGACGGATAATGGGCAGACGGCCGTCAATGTGTTGCTTTCACTGGATGAAACCTATGCAGACGTGGTGCCTGTAAGGTTAAACCAGGACAGTGTGTCTGCTTTTATGTAAGAATTGTTCTACTTTAAAATTCACAAGCTCTGAATTTAGTATTTCTGTAAATTCCTTTTTTTTATTTTAGTATAAACAAGCTGCACCCCGCAGTTTCACCCGCATAAGTCCGTATCCTGTAGGAATATCGGGATAAAAAGGTGTCTATATGTTATTCCAGTTGTCTAGCTGTCTACGTACCAAATTTCATTACAGATGGTTTAGTTGTTTTTGCGTGAAAGTGTAACAAACACACATCCTTACAAACTTTCGCATTTATAATATTAGTAGGAGTAGGATAGTAGAATATAATATTAGTAGGATTAGTAGGATAGGATAGGATATCTTTTTGTTTAAATATAAATATCATTTTGTTTTAATTATTAATTTGTGTAGTTTATTTCTTGTATGTTGGCGGGACTTGGCACCTGTGCCACAGCTAAACAAGCTTTTATGGGTGTCATCATTAATTTTTGTTTAAGTTCACTATTTTGTTTGGTTCCAAATAAATAATTTTAAATTATGTATCTTGAAAGGTTTATAAAATGCATATAGCTTGCAACAATGCTAATTAGCAATGAATTATTATTAGCCTTTTGGTTTTCTGTACTCCAAGGGTTTTGTTGTATAAATATATAAATTAAATATAAAATACTAAAAACAGAACACTTTATGCATGAGACTACACATATAATGTTGTTGAGATATTATTTAATACCATACTATATCACCAACATTTATGGGTGCATATCTTGTATATGATGATATTTCAATTGAGTCTTTCAATTCTTAACCCATATTGCCTTAATAAAAACACTAAAAACATCATTTCAGTTCGATCATGCGTGGATGTGACAACATGTGCACCTATTGCATAGTGCCGTTCACAAGAGGGCGCGAGAGGTCCCGACCAGTTGACTCCATAGTGGAGGAAGTGAGGCAGCTGTCGGAGCAAGGGGTGAGGGAAGTGACTCTATTGGGACAGAATGTGAACAGTTATAGGGATGTTACGCAAAGGACAGAGAAATTTGAAACAAATTTGGCCCCGGGTGAGTTAGCAATATAACACTAAATAACTTGGCATTAATCATGCCTGCCTGATGTAAACGCCTAATCTAAATATATTATATAAATAATGTGTCACATTGTATTTCTGCAATGGACTCCTAAACTGCTCAACTGATTATAATGATATTTGCACACTGTGTAGTTTGATCTAACTTATAAGATAATATATTATTTCAATTACGATAAATAGCTACTTGGCTAGAGACAGGGCGTGCAGCTAGTTTCCTCTTGTTTTTATAATACTTGGTAATATTTGCAGATTGCTGCTACAATGTCTAATGGATTTTATTATCCTAATCAAATTTCCTACTGTAAACTAAGCAATATTAATGTTGCTATGTAATCTTTGATGGTTTTTTCTACGATCTCTTACGCCGATTATAAAAGTAATAGGGTTATATAAAATTAACACACTTTTTTATTCGTTCAGGTTTCAAAACGGTTTACAAAAGCAAAATGGGTGGGATGAGATTTGCCGATCTTCTAGACAAAGTATCGTCTATTGACCCAGAAATGAGGATCCGATTCACAGCCGCTCATCCTAAGGACTTCCCGGATGAGGTATGGGTTGCTTTTTAAGACGAGATTTTACAAAGCTTTCATTTTATTGGTGGATGTGATATTTTAAGAAATGCAATTAAATATGTGTTGCGATTGTTGGTTGATTTAAAAGTTTATTAAAAACCATAAAAAAGGAAAAAATAAAAATCAATTAGTACATTAGTTGTAGCTATCCAATCGTCTCGAGCTATCGATTTAATGGATTGTCCTGTTTATCTTTATTCTCAATAAAAATTACAGGTAATAATATATGTGGATGTACGTTAGAACTGTCACATATTATATTCAGGAAATTATGATACGAATTTTATTTTTTTTTTTGTATTTTTTGTCACGTAAGTCTATATGAATATTACCTATCCACAGGTGTTGCAAGTGATAAACGAACGTCCGAACATATGCAAGTTGTTGCACCTTCCTGCGCAGTCGGGCTCGAGCGAGGTGTTGCTGCGCATGCGCCGCGGCTACACGCGCGATGCGTACTTGCGATTGGTGGAGCGAGTTCGAGGTGTTATACCTGGCGGTGAGTGGGTGTGCGTATGTGTGTGCGAGAGTGTGTGCGAGTGTGTGTATGTGTATAAGGAGGAGGGGAGGGGGGGATTCAAATCAAATCAAATTGTTTATTAATCAAACACTTAACCTAACCTTATAGCTAATTAGATTGA
Organism: Zerene cesonia; assembly: GCF_012273895.1. Lineage (NCBI taxonomy): Eukaryota > Metazoa > Arthropoda > Insecta > Lepidoptera > Pieridae > Zerene > Zerene cesonia. Next base: position 549,102 of record NC_052106.1, on the reverse strand, counting down.
CTAGCTCACTAATGTATACTGACAATTATTCCATTGACCGACATAAATAAGGTCGCGCTTATGTGCAGGGCTATTGTTACATATCATAGAATAATTTAGTTATTATTTATATATAGCATTTATATTTATATTATTTATTTGTAAGCATTTAAACAAATAAAACAAATACTCATAGGTAACGTTCTGTTCCTTATTATCGGTGAACGGTACTTACCTGTATTATACAAAACTGTAAAAAGTTAAAATACA
>NC_052106.1:524451-548843 GCF_012273895.1 Zerene cesonia | reverse complement strand
AGTAGGTTGACTAGCTCACTAATGTATACTGACAATTATTCCATTGACCGACATAAATTATGTCGTGCTAATGTGCAGGGCTATTGTTACATAATTATCATAGAATAATTTAGTTATTATCTTATACCTTTAAACGAGCAATTCTTGTATATATATATATATATATATATATATATAATTGGGATCTCGGAATCGGCTCCAACGATTTTCATGAAATTTAGTATATAGGGGTTTTCGAGGGCGATAAATCGATCTAGCTAGGATTTTTTTTTAGAAAATGTCATATTCGTGTTTTATTCGTGTTTTTTTTTCCCTGACATCTATTGGTGAATAGTAATACTATTTTGCTTCGTAGACAGCTGGACAACTGAAATAATGTCATATTCGTGTTTTATTCGTGTTTTTTTTCCTGACATCTATTGGTGAATAATAATACTATTTTGCTTCGTAGGTAGCTGGACAACTGAAATAACACACGCACTTTTTATACCGATATTCCTACGGGATACGGACTTACGCGGTTTCAACCGCGGGTCACAGCTAGTTTATATATAAGCATTTATATTTATATTATGTATTTGTAAGCATTTAAACAAATAAAACAAATACTCATAGGTAACGTTCTGTTCCTTATTATCGGTGAACGATACTTAACTGTATTATACAAAACTGTAAAAAGTTAAAATACAATGGTTTTGTTACGTAAACTACATCGATATTTTATCCAGTCTAGCGCTAACGCTTTCGCAGCATAATATTATATAAACTCTTCCTTAATAAATAAGTAATTTAACTACTAAACTGTACAGATATATCTTTTTTTTTTATTTGTTTGTCATTATCTATTCCAGTGGGTCTATCTACAGATATGATCTGTGGGTTCTGCGGTGAAACAGATGAGGAGTTTGAAGAGACCCTTACTTTGATGGAGGAGGTTAATTATAACGTGGCTTTTCTTTTTCCCTACAGCATGAGGGAGGTATGTATCTAGCAATTTTTGATAAGATTCTTCCATATTTTTTTGCTTGTAAAAAATTTTCTCTTCATCTCTATAACTCATTTTTTCTCAGAAACTTCGTATTAAGTGTTTTCTTTACATAATATGATGTTAGATGACTTCAAGTGATAATTGGTAATAAATTCTGTATTAAAACTCAACTTTTCATGCGTGTTTATGTAAAAGCATTTGTTAATAGGGGGTGCTGCAAGGAATCGCACTTGAGCCTTTGCTATTTCTCATATGTATTAATGACTTTACAGAAAACCGCTGCGTATCGTCGTTACCAAGACGACGTTCCTGAAGAGGTTAAAAAAGAACGACACAATCGAATGATCGAGTTGTACAGACGGACATGTCAGCGATTAAACGAATTAGAAATCGGCAAAATACACCTCGTTTTAGTTGAGGGTGTGGCTCCAAAATCTGGCAAACTTATTGGCAGAAACGAATTCTATTTAAAAGTTCTTTTTGATCAAACTTCATTACCCACAAGTGATGGAAACAGAGAAGTGAAACCAGGGGATTATGTTAGTGTAAAGATAACTGCGGCTAGATCGTCTGTGTTAAATGGAGAAGCCTTGTATCATACTAGTATTAGAGAGTTTTATAAAGATTTTGGTTGGGCGGACAGGCATAAACTTGTAAATAATTAGTTTAAGTAACATATACAATAAAAATATTAAAAATCAGTCATTATCATTATATCCCCTCCTAATTTTATTATTACCATCGAATAGTACTAAAAATCAATACGCACGTAGGCTTTTTATTCTATTATTGCTTTGAAAGTACTTTTTAATGCTCTCGTAAGGTCTAACCTTGAATATAATTCAGTCGTATGGTGTCCTTACTATCAAAAATACATTACTCGGATTGAATCAGTACAGAAAAAGTTTGTTCATAGATTAAGTTATATCACCAAAAACAATACAGTTAGAAACTATCATGAACGACTGAGTTTTTTCAAAATGGAATCTTTAGAAACGCGCAGAAATGCCTCACAGCTTCTATGCCCATATAAATTATTGAATAATGAGATAGACTGTCCATCACTGTTGTCACAAATTGGCTTCAATGTGCCTATCTATAACTGTCGGCTTAGTACTTTTTGCCCTATTTACATGAAATTTTCAAAAAATAAATATGGTTCGAACTCCCCATTACAACTTATGTTAAGTTCATTTTTCTAAATTGAGCTTGTTCAAGAAGCAAATTTTGAATGCCTTAAGCTAATTATATTAAACTTCAATATTTGTAGCTGTACATCAAATTTTTATTTTTATTTTAAATGCTGGTAAAGCTGTGCCTACCTGTAATTTAGATACATAAGTACTAATGTGTTGATGTATAGTTTAATGTTTTAATAGTTTTAACAAGAAATTATGTATCTAGTTGGTAAGCCTTTATTTAAATAAATAAAAATAAAAATTATGCCGAAACAGATAATATAGAAATTAGGATTATTAGACAGACCATATTTCAACACCATATATTCAAATAAAAATAAAACAAATTCATAGTCGTGTCACTTCAAAAGTGCATTTATTGTGTTCAAATCAGTAAAAACGTACCTTAACTGTTAAATACAATAAATATATGCTATATTACTTTACATTAACACACATTAACAACTATCATAAAAATAAGACTGCGTTATTTTACAAGAATCAGCCTTTAATAACTAGACAAGATAGTTTATTGTGATGGCAACAATTATAAAGATTTGTACTTGTGTAATTGTTATTGGACGTGTTTCGATCGAAGTAAATACTTACTAACTGCACTTAGTTAGCTACACACTCAGCATAATTCCAATCGGCCATAGTTATTATCGAATTTCCAACCGGACTTGAACAGAAGTGCTAAACAAGGTTAAATAAAAAAGCCATCTTGTTTTAAAGAAACAGGAGTAAACATTAATAAGTGATAAGTACTGCACATTCAACATTACATCTATGAGGATTTAGGGTATTTATACAGTCAAAAGTCATAACCGGTCAAAACAACTTTTGACTACAAAAATCAGTCACAAGTGGTTTTGACCGATGCCTTCAGTGGAAAACACTTTTGACTGATTTTTGTAGAGTAACATATACATAAGAGAACAAAGCAAAACAAAGCCGGTTTATATTAAGCTAGAATATCGATCCTGTCCGATAGTGTCAGTCACTGAGTTTTTAAATTGTAGTATGAATAATAAATATTAGTTTAAAAAAAACTAAAAAACACGCTTTAACAAAAATCATATTTTGCAAATTAAAAAATGGAATAATTTTATCAAATTAGTGTATTGTCATCGGTCCTCAATAAATCTACAAAGTTTGAACGAAATCTGGCCGTTTAAAGTGGGTCAAAATCGCGCCCAAAGAAGTCGGTTACAAACAAACATACAAACAAACATACAAACAAACATACAAACAAACATACAAACAAACATACAAACAAACATACAGGTGAAGCTAATAAAAAGCGTGTAAAAAAAGGAAGTATTTACTAAGACCATAGACGCCCATTGTTTTGCATTCGTGTTGGTGCCCTTGATATATGTCTAAATTTAGTGCGTGCTAGCACGATAATAATTAATATATTTTAAGAACTTCGAGTATAATTTCATATTCTGCATACAGTGTTACATATAAGAAAATGCTGGTTGCTCAATTAAAAGAATTGTTTATCTTCAATGTGCTTGCAGAATTCTAAGCCCATCATATTAATTGCTTTTATAAGCAGATAGTTAATGTTTTTCTCAAATCCTCAATTCATATTGGCCATGAACGCACCCTTAAAATTATACAAAAATAGTGCCTCTCAATGGTATTATTAAACACACATATAAAAACATATTAAGTCCTGTGTCTACATATACACAATTTAAGGATGTAAACCTTCTGAGGCTAACCTTATCAAGGAACATTCCTCACATAGTATAATTAAGTGCGCAAAAAGTGTGGGATACATGTGTTTTGCTGGAATTTTACAAATACACCATATGAATAGATCGAATGAAAATATTTGTCATAACTTTATAACAGATTTCGTTTAATTCGTAGTCGCTTTAATGATGCCTTAAAAATAATCAGATCCGGTTAAATATTCCTTCAAAAATGTATCCCAACAATAAACAATAGTCATTAATCTAATCCTATACCAGACTGGAGGCGCCAATCTGTCCATCTTTACCGTTTAAAACATTAACTCTTTGTCCAGACAGATTATCTTCCACGTGTCCAGAAAGACTTGGCGATGGCCCCTGCGAACTGCCATAAACTTTTGTACTATAACCGGAATCATTATGAGACTCTCTGTCTGTTTGGCTTTGTGTTTCTGTTAAATGCGTGTTAATAGCGAGAGATTGGAGTCGGCTATGTAGCAAGTTGTGGTCTGGCTTTCTCAATCCGTGAGGGTTTCTTCCGAAATTGGGATACATTGGTGGACGGTTATCGTAGTAACCTCGAAAGTGCTCGTTTTGATTTGCAATTTCCACTTCCGTATTTTGATCTAAGTGCTCGCTGTAGCAATGAGGTATTCTCTCTATTTCACGGATGATGTGGTCCTGCATCATTGCGTTAAAAACTCCTGTCTGATGATGGTATATTGGGTTTCTGTTTCGACTTTGTGGTTGCGCTTGAGGTAATCCTGGTTCGTTATAATCAAATTGATTCTGACAATTATATTGTGGCATGGGCAGGCCGCTGTCAATCATGTCCCTATATGGCATTTGATGGTGGACTTGTCTGTTGGGTATTTCGTGGAAGTAAGCGTCTTTGGGAATCATGCGTACGTCGTGAGTGTATGACTGGACTTGAGGGGCAGGTGATTGCGATTTTGTGGACATCGTTTCATAATTAGGAAGAGGTAAAGTTTGTAGCAAATTTGTATTTCGCATAGGGCCGGGTTGATTAGTACTCCTAATGGGATTGTCCTCTTCATCACTACTTTCGGAGTTGTTACCATTTTCCTTAGGTGGATTTTGAAATGCTTTTCTCGTTGGGAACGGTATGAGGTTATGAAGGCTAAATCTTTTGGATTTTGGTGGTTTTTCTTTCAAAACGGGAGCGGGCCGCTGTGGTTGTTGGGGCATCTTTAATATTGGCTGTAAGGGTTGTGCTTGAGTCGGAGTTGTCGGTTCCCTTTCAGGTACTTTTATCGATAGTGGCAAACGTTCAGGCGAAGTACACCTTTGTTGGTGTTCTACCTGCGCTACTAATTCTTGTACAGATTTTCTTGGCTCCCTATCAATAATGCCGTCTTGTTGATTAACAGGCTTAGTTAATCTGACGTACCCATCCTGTGATATATCTAAGGATTGTGAATTTCTGTTTAATACATCTGCCATTTCTTTTTCTAACATTACTCTTTTTCGTATATCATCTGCAGTTCTTTGTAGCACTTGACTCTTCCATGCAGGCACGTTTTGAGAACTCTCATTCCGACTTCTATGTTCAGTTTCAACATCAGCTATTTGACTAATTGGAGACTTCATAGTATTTGGTGACAATGGTTGAGCTTGTCGACTGGGCGAAACATATCTCTCTCTCTCATTCATATTCGTTCCATCATTTGATACAGGCGACTGAGATACTGAAACTTTATTTGACTTAACGTGTATTTCGGCTGTAACATTATGTGTCGAGTCTGTAACACAGTTCATATGAGGTGCAACACTTATAGGTGATCGGGAACATCTGCTAGGTCCAGCATCTAAATGATCGCTGCTTCTAGAATTCTTTAGAATATGCTTCCTTCGTGAGCTTCGAGGCGATCTATCTAAATCTTCTGTACTCTTAGACGTGGCTTTACAATCCATATCTTTGGTTAGGCATTCATGTGTTTCTGAGCTTTCGTTGAAGTTTTTAATAAGATTATTAACAGTGCCCCATTCTGAATTTGCATCTAAGAGTTCTAAGCTTCTTGTTCTTTTAATCGGTGGTATGTCTATCGATCCCTTTGGGCTAAAGTCTAATTTCTTTACTCTTTCTGATGCTCGGAACATCATGCCTCGGGTTAACCATTGCTCTAAATGTTTATGCCTCTCTTTACACATGGCCCTTTCAGCTGCTACGAAACGTGTTAATTCAGATATCTGTCCTTGAGTCTTCATTTCCAAATCCGTAACTTTTTGGTCTAGCCTCTCATGCGCTCGATCTATGTGTTTCTTTAAGTCTTTTTTATCTTCATTAAGTTTATCTTCCATATGCTTAAAGAATGGTGCACAATAACAAGTGTAGCCTGCTCCAATTGGTCCCTTTTTTATATTACCAGCTAAGTCCAAGTAATACTGTTCGCCTTTCTTCAACGGTTCGGTGGGTAGGGAACTTAGCTTAGGTTTAGGAAAATATTTTGGATCAGGATAATAATGACAACCGTAAGGGGACCACTGAACAGGAGGAGTTTCAAAGTGAACATTCTTCTTTTTCTTTTCTTTACTTCTGTCTCTCTTCTTGCCATCATCCGGTTCGTCGATGCCGCGTTCTTTACTTTTATCTCTGTGCCTCTCTTTCTTTTTTGGTTGTTTCGCTACTGGAGTGTTAAGTATAGCGATTATTTCATCTAATCCTTTTCTGGTAGCAATGTCTCTGGCAGTTTCACCTTGGTGGTTTCTTAGAGACTTATCGCAACCAGCTTCGAGTAATATTCTAGTCAATTTTCTCCTTCCCATTGCTGCAGCTATGTGTAGAGCGGTGTCACCGTTCTTATTTTGTTCTGAGACTCTACACTGGGCAGAAATAAGGATACGCGTGACACCGGCGTGACCATAGCGCGCTGCCGTGTGAAGTGAGGTGTCTCCATACTGGAATAAATAGACAAGGACAAATATAAATACTAATTCAACATGTTGTTCTAGTCACGCAGTAATATCTATTTTTTTTTTATTACTTACATTGTTTTGCAAATCAGGCGGTGCGCCAGCCAATAGGATTTCTCTAGCAGACTGATTATGGCCGTTCTGTGTTGCAAGGTGTAACGCCGCGAAACCAGCCGCGTTGCGCACGCGCAGGTCGCAACACCGCGCGAGGAGTGCGACGCAACGTGAGTAGCCTTTCCATGCTGCTTCGTGTGCCGCTGTATTGCCATGCTGAAAGATAATATTTATGTGTATATTAGAACGTATGTTTCACGAAATATTTTGTACGTTGTATACATACAGAAACATAATCGACAAATGAATTTCTAATAACTACGCGTCTACATAAAATATTTATTCAGCACAATACACAAATTTCGATATTTCGCTAATGAAATAGGTAGTTATGAGGAAGTGACGATTGCGGCAAATATCAGTAGAGTAAAATATATTCAGGTAATTTACCAGGTTATCTTGTTTGTTTGGATCAGCTCCTTGCTCCAGCAGCAACTTGACGACTTCCACGTGCCCATCCGCGGCGGCTCTTTGCAGCGCACTGCAGCCATTCTGAAGTCAGTGTAATTTCATTTAGTTTTTAACATGTTTATTTTTAAAATAGTTACTCGCACCACCAACTGGATTGACAATCTTACAAAATATGAGTATTTTCAGATAGCCAGCCAAGATAATAATGTCCATTGTTTCATGGTATTATAAAGAAAAAACGATACATGTTTTTATGAGAGATTTAACAATAATAAATAATGATACACATTCCTCAACTTTCCTAATACAGTTACGTTATCAAGCTGCTCCGGCAGTTATAATTATTACATAACTGTGTAGACGTTACGAAATGTCAGCCGTTTGACGTGCTACAAAAACAAGATGGCGTTACAATATGGCGCACCTGTTTTAACGAATCGGCAGTTTTTTCTCGTGGCGTAAGATCATAATGAAGTCAGAACTGTTTTGTGGTGTTGCATGTCTTAATTGTATTTATTTGCAGTACAATGTTATGATAGTTTACTTACAGAAGATCGATTATTTTATGTATTTCATTTAAATCTTAATCACACTTGTCATATTAATTAATGATAGAAAAGTGCTTAAATTTATTAGATCCATTATACTTTGCGATGTCAATGTTCTCTTAATGTCGAGGTTCCCCATATTTTCATGTTTTCGTCATGAAGTAGGTACCTACTAACTTTTTTAGATTAATTATTAGAAAAGTTTAAGAGATAAACCTCTTTGTAAAATTTATGCGCCCACCCCGCTCCTCTCGTACAATGTTATTATTTGTTTTAATTTTTTTTTAGTTATCATAAGAAATTCAAAAACATTGTATACATACAATTTAAATTCCGTTCGGACTTTCTTAAGTTTATATTAAAGTAGTGAAATGATACTAACACAACTTTCTTTTATTGTTCATATTATATAAATAGGCGAAAGAAAATTAGGTATATTGTACTTAAATGTCGCTATACAAGTGTTTGACATTGCTGATTTATAGTGAATATATAAACGACTCATCGGAATTTTCCCGACATCTGTTCTCGATCCTTCTTTTATTTAAATTATCCTTTATCCCACATAAACAATGCGAATGAACGTTGTTTTTCAACGATTACTCCCGGCGGTAGTCGTAAAGTTTGACTGGGTTTATGTAAGGGAACCGACCATGTAATTGGACTGTAAATCGGTCGATTCAGTGCATTTCTGAACGAGGCTGATTCATTAAATTTACGACGGATTAAACGGCACAATACGGCGAACGTTTTATCTATGGAACCAATTAAAAATAAGACAGGGACGATGAAAATGAACCTCACTAATTAGGGCATAGAATGGTACATAGGCATCTACTTGCGTACGTGCATATGTACAATTCTGTAAAGATAAATTAGCGTTAACTGTTAATGTAAAACATTTTTCGCTATCCGTGCCAGTGTCGCTACTAGTACTACCCTGTAGCAATTAGGGATCACGAGCATATATCTATGATCTACGTGGTATCCGGGTTTTTACCTTCCCCGGTGAGAGCAATTCCACTTCGTACCGAGGCGTACTCAACTCCCACATTAAAGATGTGTTAATGAAATATGTAAGTATATTGATATGTAAATTTTCTAGCTTCATTACATATGTCCATAAAACTGCGAGAATAATCGAGTGGTTGATTATAATTTTTCTATGGCATTTATGCAGAAATTCTCGTGGGAAAGAAAAATTCCAGGAAGATTCTGATAATAATTAATAGCAGACTAGCGAAGCATAGCTGTTTAAAAATACTACTAGTTGAATGTTTTCAAGTATTTATGTGACAGTTATTAAAATTATTTAAGGAATAAATAATTATTTCTAAGAACATTGTTTTACAATTCATTTTTTTTATTTTTCAAATTTTCTTTTTTTTTGCTAAACATACAATATATATTATATACAATCTAACATAAATTTATAAAAGATAATAAAACACTGATAGTAAATTAAATTTCCGATTGCTTTAAATAAAACTTTAATGAACTGTCAAGTTTTCAGAGCACAAATCTTCGCGATTAAATTAAATAAAAAAAAAGCTTCTCGGTATTTAAATTTGACTCGCCTCATATGCTCTATGGTATTCTTTAATTACAAATTACATGTCATCTTTTATTGTTATTTTTAATCTTCACTGCCTCCCAACCTACGAATGAAACAAATTACAGGTATCATTCGTAGGTAAGTAAGAAGCAATGGTAGTGATTGATATAAAACATTAATAACACAGCACAGTAAATGCACAAGGCATTCCTATAGTTTGTATTGAAGTGCAATCCTAATCCCATTATACGAAGACAAGAGGAAATTTTCTATAAATTAGAGGCGTTTGAGATTCTTGCGGGACTTGATGACAGCCATATGCAGAGAGCATTACAACTGTATTTCTATTTGTTTTCCATCTTTGGTAAATAGTTTTATAATAGGTTATATGAACGACATTGCACATTAATGATGCGAAGTATTATATACGTACTGCATGCCTTTCTTTCTGCGAAATCGAAGGTAGAGTTAGACAGTTCCGGAGTTTTCCCCGCATAGCTGAAGTTCGAGTGGGATTTCCAGGTAAAAAATATATGTATGTCCTTTCATGGGTCTTAAATTTGCTAAGATCAGGGCGTTGAAGCAAACAAATAAAATTGATACCTTTTATATAACTAGACTAGACATTTATATTGTTCCCCTGTCACATTGCCATGTCGAAATATATCCATAGCAAGGAAAAGCAGATTCTTATCGTGAAAATGAATGCAAATGGTAAAATAGTATAAGTACTTATATATATGACTTGTAAGAGATCAAATACCTATCTACGTTGTGGCAAAAATTGCCGAAACTTCTGTTCATCTTTAACTAGTCATGGAGCTGGTGGGACGCCTGATGGTAAGCGCTATCACCGCCCATGAACATTTGGGGAGGCATAAGGACCATTGCAGACGCCTCTACAAATGGATTGCCGACTTTTTGGGAAGAGATTAAGAAAGGATCGGCGATAGGAATAAAGGAAAGGACTGGAAAGGGTAAAGAAAAGGATATGGGCCTCCGGTTTTTGCGTGAAAGAGCAACAAACACACACACACACATCCTTACAAACTCGCATTTATAATATTAGTAGTATAATTGTGGAAACGATTATAATTGGAGTTTTATTGCGGCTTATTGCATGCGAAATACAACTTTACGTGTATCCGTGTAATATATATTAATGTACATTTAATCTGAGTCACCTGAAACGCATCCATTTGATAAGTTAATCCTAACACTGCAGCTGCAATTATGAACGAGCCTATCCATACTCACAAATGATAATATTTCATTCATCTCAATTAAAGATTGCTATAAAATGCTGTTATTCAATTATGCTGCCCATTTATGAATATATTACAGGTTTTACAACTCACAAAATGCCTTTATTATAATGTTTTTAGCCTCTCAGCACTATTATGAAAGCGATCTCATTAAACGGGCGGCACTTTAGAAGCCGGTTACAAATTCAAATCGATGTTTTGAACGCGAAAAGAGGCATTTCGAAAAGAACAAGTTTTTTTTACATAAATGAGTCTTTTTAAAGTTTAAATCATATTTAAAATTGTTGAGTATTTATTACAAGTTAGAGCTTTGGAAAATTTTTGTTTAATGATTGTATATTTAATTATATACATTATGTAATTACATTACACGCCGATTATTGTGAAGATTCTCTTAAAAAGTATGAATTAAAACACTTTATGTGTACTACCGTACAATATCAATGCGTAGCGTAAGGCGGTAGGATTTTTATTTTTATGAAAATGCGCCTGTTCTAAGCTGGTGGTTCCCCTGATGGTAGTAATCTACCGCCTGTGAACGTTGCAGAGATATGGAAAATCTCTCTCCTCTGCAAATGCGTTTTAAGCCCGCTTTTAAGGGGTAAAGGATAAGGAAAGAGTAGATGATGGGAGTAAAGAAATGGGCTGGGTACTATGAGGAAAGGAAACGAGCATCCGGGTCCCCCACTCACAGAACAAAAAACAGTGGAGGGGTGGTACCTTCCCCAGTGCTACAAGGCCATTCGTGCCAAAGGTGCCCAAGGATGCTTGACTCCCAAACTTTGCTTAATTGTCTAAAGATAGATAAGCTTTAGACCGGAGCAATGACGGATTCAGATTTCAGTGAATAACAACGCTTAACTCATTTGTAATCAAAAATTTTAAGCTATTGAATCAATAAAGTCAGACGCACAACAGTTAATGTTCGTTACATAAATACGCTTCAAATGTACTTAAAGCATATTTTCTTTTATATTACAAGTGCTTCTCATTAGAACAAGAAATACAAACATTAAAACTTTTTCTTTCATTCGAGTCAAAGTCTTATGTAACCTCTTAAAATGATTTTTACGGCTGTAGGAACTGTGTAATCACTTTCATTTTCTATGTTAAACGGAAGCGTTTAATGTTATTAGTGAGACTGTTATAATTGGAACCAGAAAGCCTTTTAAAACGAATTAATGTTACAAATAGATCCGTTATTTGTGTTACTAATGACTAATGCGTTGTTGCTCTTAGTTGAAATTTTATCCTTATTTGTCATCACGATAACCTACAGCTGATAAGCATTTTGATATCTACATAGTTAAAAGCGCGTGAGACGTGGGAAAGCGTGTGTTCAGTAGTTGTTTCTAAGTTAATATAAAAAATATGGAGTTTCATAAATTTTTTTACACTAAAATTATACTAAACGAATTTTAATGGAAGAACTGATCGTGTGTTTTTTCCAAATGAATACCTAAGCTCCGAAACTACTGGACTAATTTGTACCAGTTGCATTATTTCAGATTGGCATAGACTATATATTATTTTTAACCCGCGTACTAGTATTATAACTGTGACCCGGGTCTACCTGGGTAAAGCCGGGATCATCCACTAATTTGAGACAAATTTTTAATATTTCAGAAGCTGTTTTCTTTTCACTTATACACAATAATACTTTAACATGATAAATGTATCATTTTAAATGTAAAATTGGGTGTCTTTGCGAAATTCCGGTTTCCACTTTGGTTTTTATTCATGAATATAGAATTTTAATATTTTTTAAACTGTATTATCATAAGTTTTACATAACCTGTCATAAACAAATACATGTAATTAAAAAAAAAGCTAAAATAATATTTAAATATCAAATGTTTAATCATGGTTCATTTTAACCTCGAGATCTATTAATCAGAATGACTTATTTGGGCTGGTTTTGAATTGATTGATCAGCTCTGTAGACCAAAGTGGCCATAGACAAAGATTATTTATCTTTGACATTTCCTGGTAATTTATATGTAGGTTATTGATAAATATCATTGACGTTTATAAAAAAACTTTTGGGAAGTAACAAATTAAATTACTGAATAAAACTGATTTTTTGAAATTTGTTCAAAATTTTTTTGCAATGTTACCTTAGGATATAAAAATGTTTTTTTACACTCATTTAACGCCATACATTTTAATCGTTATCTGCTTTTTGTGCTACAGTATTTTACATAACAGTTAGACGATAAGATGGCTAGGTATTGATTAGAAAAATAAACATATCATTTAAACAACGCCTCATATGGATCGCCTCTTATGCTAGAGTAGACTCGAATATCCTAATTCATAAATACATGATCAATTATACTCAAACATGATTAGGAAATGATGTGAAGCATTTCTTCACACAGGCTACCTTTCACAGGCAAAACATTCGATGAACAGAATTTAAATTAGATGATTATGAGTTAACTGTTTAGCAAAGAGTATCGGCGTTTATTTTGAATATGTAGAAGCATTAATAGTTAGGCCAAATTTACAACGATTACTATTCAATAATCTGAAGCCAGATTTAAAAAGAACTCACGCTGTCTAAACTGATATGTCTTAAAGCATTTTCTACAGTAGATATTAAAAAATACAAAAAACGCATTAAAACTATAACTACAAAAAAGAAAAATAATATATTTAGTTAAAAAAAAATACGCTTCAATGATAGAATCATAGTATTTTCTTGTGTTTGATTTTACGCGAGTATACGAGTCAGAGACATTTCATCTCCCCGTGATCACGCGCGCTGCAAAGTGTTAAATGATAGAATCAACTAAATTGTCTCACTAGCTCTTAAAATAATGCACACGTAAGGGAATTATGCAAGCCTGGCGATCCTTATCAGAAGATTATCTCATGAAATTTGTAATATTATTGTTTGTCACTGGTCCTTGATGAAGTTCGAAATAAATTTGTCCTTTTTCAGTGGCTCAAAATCGAATCTAAAGGCGTCGGTTACATACAACATACATACTGAAGCTAAAAAGAGTGTTAATAAATTACTACCGGTTTGTAGTAACTCCACAAAGAAGATTTGGTAAGAAGAGATTACTCCAATGTTTAATTTAAACTGCAGTCGAAATCGAAGGCTTCTAGAAGCAAGCTTGTGGGGCATAGCCCCGTTATTTTAACGTACAATTGTACCCGTTTTCCCATTCGCTGTATTCTTAAACGGTATGGTAATAGGGTAACAGAAACACAGCTAGCAAGATTTAGATCTTATTACACTATTAGTGTGGTGTCAGTTAGTTAAATAGATAGGTGTTATGTTATTTGGTTTAGGTAAGTTTATAACGATAATCTTTTATCATTTATTTGATTATATAGTACATTTTAATGTAAAAAAAATATCCATATAAGATTTTTGGGTCCCGATACAAGAATACAAATAATTTAAGTTCTTTGTATTTATATTAACATAGATATAATATCTATGGCGCATAAATACATCAAAAAGGAAATTTATTTTACAAAAGAAACTCGCCCTTTCATTTCACCCCATAAATTGCAGGCATATTGAAAGAAAGCTATTTCAGACCACAGACGGACCGACAGGTCATTATAGTGTTTACAAAACAACTGCCACGGAGCATGCCTCGGAATACGACTTGCACACAAACTAATATTGAAAACCACTGCACCGTGAAACCGTGAAATACCTTCGACCACAATGTTTATTTTTATCTCGGAATGCCATAAAGGTTAATTACTTTAAATGTAAAATGTCTTACTTCGGGCCTATACATATTAATTAAGTACCTAATTGGACATGGAGCGCTTCGTTGCTTTTTTGTCGTTTAATTTGGAAATAAAAAAGGTACATATATAAACTCTTTAGTTGTCAAACTCTTTTTCATGTAGATTTTTTAGGGTTAATGAGTGGTCCCTTTTTAACGACTATCGGTTCGTGAAATAGTGAAGACATTGAAAATGTTTTAACACGACAACAATTAACTATCGAGGGATGTGTTTTACAAAAACCGAATTCTGTTAGAGCAGTTTAGGCGCTCAACGTTGATAATGTATCGGTATTGGAATCTTTTATCATCTGTCATCTAGTCGCAGCTCAGTCGCAGGGCATCATTAAAAAACTAGTCCAGGAAACCGGTTAAAGTCTTGTACTTTTTCTTCAATTTCGTTGTAACTGCGATATCGACTGCGGCGGACACGCTCGACTTGAAGCACAGATAATAAAGTGTTCCCGCCATTCTTGTTTACAGATAAAATAAATAACAAACGAATTATTTATAGCATTGTTTGCAAGGATGAACCAGTTATTTTCTCTGATCATAATATTATATTCAAAGCACATTTGCTATGGATTATTTTATTAATATTTATCAGTGAGATGATATTGGAGCTCTTATAAATGTATATATAAAAAATTGACTCTAAAATTAAAGTGTAAATCCACTTAATAATTTTGGCAGTATAATAATATTAACAATACACTAACTTTTAATTGGGAAGAAGATAGAAAAAGTCTTATATTTTGGAGATATGTTCACAGATAATCATTATAACATTATATCATAAAAAACTAAGTTATCAAAGATATTATAGCCAATAAAGATTTAGTAGGCGTGTACTATGGAACGTCGGACCATAAATTTAAATGTAATTTCAAATTGGTTGCTTTATAGGCGATCTCAAGTAGGATTCTTTTGGCTACACAGATAACAATTGAGAAGTTATTTTAACTACATTATTTTAGAATCAAGAATATATTTGGGGCACAATGAAAAGTCTTCTTTACATTTCTCATACTTTAGTTTTAAATATTTTTTTATGTCATAGCGGGCAACTGTTCGCCTGATGGTAAACGATCACCACCGCCCATGAACATTCGTAGAGGCTCAGACCTCTGAGAATGTGCTGCCCGCTTTTAAGGGATAAGGGATAAGGAAATGATTGATGACTGGAAACAAGGAATGGACTGGGAAGGGCGAGGAGAAGGAAATAGGCCTCCGGCTCCCCCACTCACCGTACGAAACACAATAGCATGCTATTATTTCACGCCGGTTTTCTGTGGGGGTGTGGTACTTCTCCGGTGCGAGCTGGTCCAATTCGTGCCGAAGCATGCTTGACTCCCACAATAAGAATATTTTATATTATCATTGATTTAAATCTTAAAAAAGAATAAAATAAAAAAGAGAATTTTATTTAATAAAATTTACGTCTGTGCCGTATTTAAATCTGCGCATAATGCACTGGGTGATGTTATATGTGTAGATGATAAAACAAAGCATTACCACAGATAACATAATAACTCATTAATTAATTACTATACACGAATTGTATTCAAAATATCCAAAGAAAGTAAGTCATACACATATTAGTAAGAATTTCCACTAACGAGGATATATATGCTCGTTTTTTAATGATCTGTAAAAGTAACCAATGCTTTATTGTGTTAAACTTATCAATAAATCAAAGTAAGGTTGAAACGTTAGGCTAGTCTCAATCTACGGAGATTTATTTTCTATAGACCACGCGATCTATTAATCGTCACATTGATTTATCGATTATTCTATACGTATTGAGCGAAATATCGAATTTAATTATTCATACCAAATGTGGTGTGGACGCGACATGAATTGTAGTGTGTACTACCTTAATAATGTAGTCTGGAGATTGAGTAACTGAATTTGAACTCTATTTCGTATGCTAAAGAATTTAAAATTTTATGTTGGGTGTGTTCCAAGGCATTAATTCAGACTCGGTAGGGTGCCAGCATTGCTAGCGATGCATCGCTACTGCGTTTCAATGTTGGATGTATGCCGACATACAGTGTGGTTCATTTATTAGGTTAATTTATCAGGTGATAAATTGCGAAATATTATGACACATTGCAATAAGTTGAGTAAGGGAGTAATCTTTAATAGAAGTATGAACTTCAATGACAGTAAAGAAAATGACTGAAATATACGATAAAGAATAATCGTATCATCACCGAATAATTTGTTTGTAACCTTGGCACGGCCTCGGTATACACAGACAGAGAAGTTAGACTTCAAATACTGCAGTTTGTGGTCGAAAATTAAAAATTACAATGACAGGTTAATATCGTATTTGTCCTTGAATGAATATTAATATAAATATCTATTTTCGTATTCAAATACATACAAATGATACGTTTAGTCTTAATGTAGAGTGAAACACACGAATCTACATTGAATGGAACAAGACGTTACTGTCTGTTTATACGAGATGCATTTCAGTATGATAATACGCAAATAGAACCTACATCTTCGCATTATATACGTTCTATGTAAGGAATTTGACATGTATTATACAGATTACATTATTCTTCTAGTGGGTGGCCACGTTGAGATATTATGAAATCATTATCTCACCAATGGGTTATTATGGGATAAGTTATTTGTGCCTATCATTACTTCACACTAACAAATATGTGGATGGCAACATTTTACAACAATTTGTCGCGACACAAATCCTGAATCGCGAAGAGAGATAATGATATTCATGATACGTTTACTTATAATAACCGAATTGAATTTTACTACCGAATATAGATCCTAGATCCAGCTATCGGACTTCAGACGAGTTGATTGAATGGTTGAAGTTCATTTTTGCTGAAAGACGGTACTTTCTTTCATATAAAAATTAGACTTATGTATGTGCCTGTCCCATATTTGTTAGTTTACAGTTTGATTTACCTGACTCTAGTTAGTGATTAGTAAAGAATAGTTACACTGGAGTTTTGAAGCATGTCTAGTTTTGTATTATAGATTCATATACTGACTCTGAAGGTTATATTAAGATATTTCAGGGCGGGAAATGTGTAAGTTGCAACTAAGAACTGTCCTGTGTAGTGTTATTATGTGTAGTTGTTGTAGTGTATAAAGGGTGCCCTATGAGGCAGTGAACTTTAGAGCTCCAAGTTCCACAATACCCACGGGTATTGTGGAACTAGGAGCTATCCTGTATCATGTATTGCCCGGAGTAGGAATAAGGATATCCAGTTCTAAAGTGAAGTCCCGTGTCCCTTAGTGGGGTATGGGGCAGTTGATATATATCACTGATCGATTATTCTTTATGGTCAAATATCAGCCTTCGAATCGAAACCAGGACACATCATAAAGGCTTTATCATACCTCGTCCGTGTCGTCGACCGGGGCCCCAGCCCGCAGGAGGCTAGCGATGCGCCCCGCGTCGCCGCGCGCCGCCGCTTCCAGCAGCGCGCCACCCATACGCTATTGCATTACTGAAACAAATATATAATTATAATTAAATTGATTTTCTACGTTATCAATTTATAGCTATATATAAATGTATAGATGCAAATGTTGAGGGCACTGCATCTAATAATCTTAACACCAGACCAATTGGAATGGCAGGAAAAATTTCACATGCATGTTGTGGTACGATCAATGAAATCTCATATTATAAGTTCCTTGTTTTAATATAGATATCTACGTTCAACATGTTAAATTTAATTCTTATTATGGAATGGTTACTGAAAGAACAAAAATACTCAAAGAAACAGTTGGTATTTTAGACAGACAATCCTCTGTGTATCATTAATATCGCTAAATTTTGTACCTTTTCTTAATATTATAATTTAAAAAGCTTAAAATATGATTCTTAAATTGTTATTCCATCGTTTTATGTCTTGAGTTATTTAAGAACGCAAAATCCCGATTCAAAAAACAGAGGGAAGAAATGAAATCATATAAACATTCTGAATCATATTCGTGCGAGAACAGCATTCTTGTAACGCAGTTGGTTGTAATTTAAAATATGATTGACGTTCAATAATGGGGTGCGGTGTAAAAACAGCAAAACATGTGATGAGATGTTATAATAATATGTATATTCAATGTTAAAACGATCTTCAATATTTTAATGTAATGATTTCAAAATGGAGTGGTAAATGTTTCATTTTTTTTATTTAATTTTATTTTTTGGAATTGGGGCTTGTAAGTTAATATTATATTATTTTATATAATCTTTATTCTTAATGAACATTTAATTTCACTTTATATAATTCTCTTTTTATTATGATTGTACTTTTAAAACTAAATTTCTAAAAAAGTTGCATATTAATTAACATTTCTTAGCGATTTGTTTTTGTTATTTAAATTTAAAATTAAAACAACTCACAATAAAGAACGAATATTATTACAACAACAGATATTTTATCTGTGCTTCAAAAAACTCACCATTCACGCCAAACGTCCAATTGTACATCTTGTTACTGACAGACTAGACAATAGTGCAAACGTATGCTCATCTCTATCTACAGTGATATCTGATCCATATATTTGACATACTTATTGATTGTATTTGTAAAATAAATTCATGGCTTTGTTAATAAGCGACAGCGAGTCTTAAAGAAATACAAGTTTGAATTATTATATAGCTTTTTGAACGAGGCTCCGCCCTCGTAGTCATAGAAAATCCCCCAGTTTTTTCCGCGTAGATTAGGACCTATGTCATATATATCCTAGAACCTATGAGAAATTTTGAAAGAATAGAAAAAATATGATCACGAGGCAGGATTCGAACCTGCGTTTCTTGCCTAACCGTAGCAAGGCAAGAAACCCAGGTTCGAATCCTGCCTTGTGATCATATTTTTTCTATTCTTTCAAAATTTCTCATTTATAAAGCATTTCAATGCTATAAAACTAAAAATTAAATCCTAGGAACTATTTCAGGTCTCACACTATATTTGTGTCAGATTTCATCCAAATCACTTGAGAGCTATGAGCAGCAGAGTATGTGAAGGAAAAACAGACAAATATATAGACGGACGGGCAGAGATACTTTAGCAATTGTAATTTTAGTAGACATGTAAATATTTGCCAACTTGTGAACCAATTATTTTCTTGTCCAAAGCTTTTATTTATAACAAAGGGTGCCTTGTAAGTGTATACACACTTACGAGGCACACATAAGTGTGTGTGAAAGATGTTACAAATAAAACATTGTTACTTGTATTTATTTAAGTTCCTCTTCTGCTATATACATGAGTCATCTATCAAATCGCTTATGCTTACAACACAAATATCTAGTAGTATTCTTAACAATAAGGAATTATTTACGGTCCACTACAGACGCGCCCTCCGATCAAATATTGCTAGTGATTGACTGTTGAATGGATGATACGAATATATATTAATAGGTTTATACGCCACGGTGTTTTCCTATATTAGTAAAGTTGTAAGAGAAGTTATACTCTGAAGATGATAAAAATATAATACTTTTTAGCAATAAACTAAACCGCTGTCAAATTTCAGAACTAGACCAAATTTTAACGGGACCACACGAGAGGCACCAATTTATATTTATTTTATTTTTTTAAAAGAATCATCATCGGTTCCCCCAGCTAAAAGTTACTTTATAACTTTTATCACTGAAATGAGTGATTAATTTGTCCCGTGATACTTAAGGTGTACGAGTTTGACCACAGATTATGAAACACTAGAGATAATATAATCCTATACTAGTGAAATAGTATACATTTGACTTTAAACATATATAAATCTGAATAAATTTAGCAAATTTCACGTTATATAATTTTTGAAGTATTTATAATATATAAACGTTAACCGGTTGCGCTTTTGGTCTAGACATGCCGACTTACATGACTTTTATGTGTTATTTGGTCTTATTTAGTGAGTGCGTGGTTTGAATGGAAAAGACGTATTTATGGAGTCGTTCTATTTGCATAATTATTTAAAGAATGTAACCAGAAACGGCAATTTGGTTATTGGAAAAAAATAGTAATTTATAGAATATAGTATCATTTACACTATATATTTTACCTACATTCCAATCCCAAAAAAACCCAGTTGATTAAGTAATTAGTGTTATATTACAACAATCGATTTGCACATTTATTTACATCATTTTGATAAGAGAGTCAGTATCTCATTCTTACAGAATTAAGTTCCAAGTATTCTGGAATAGGTATCATTTATTTGTTTTTTTTTGTCCCATACCATTCGCAGAGGTAGTGCCTTTGCGTATTTTCTACCCGCTTTTGAGGGGAAAGGGATAGAGAAAAGACTGACGGCTGGAAAGAATGAGGGAAGGGTGAAGAAAAGGAAACGGGCCACTTCAAAAGGATGACAGCAAATGTCCTCTTATAGTTTTACCGCCATAGTCTTCAAGACCTGGAATTCGTCTGCTTAAATCTGTTTTATATAGTGATTATAATATACGAAGAATGAACTGGATTGGATTCAATCAAACAACTTTTTCTACGTCCAATAAACGAGATATTTTTCAAGAAAAATCTGCCAACATTACTGATCCAGTCTTTTTCACACTAGAGTTGTACCTCAATGATTCTGATTCTTCCCCAAATTTAATGATGTGTACATGCCATTAACCATTACTGACGACTGATTTATATAGACGAGTTTTTAAGGAATAAAACGAAACCAATGTAACGTATAGAACCCAATAAAATAACATCAAACACTCCGACGTTAATAATTAAAGCTGGCAACAAAGTACTGGGAATTGCGTACAAAAACCATCTTCGATCGACTCACGACCAATCCACATACATATCATTACGATACCTCGCAAAAACACATATTATATACTCTCAACAATGTCACATTATCTCGTCTTCAAACCATCAAAATTCCATCGCGCCGAAGGGTCAAGTTAAACTGGTCATTAGAAAGACAATGAGGTTGTGTGATTGAGTTATTGACACGTAGTCGTGACGTCGTGTTTGAGTTAGATGATTTATTGCTATTG
Source organism: Zerene cesonia (assembly GCF_012273895.1). Classification (NCBI taxonomy): domain Eukaryota; kingdom Metazoa; phylum Arthropoda; class Insecta; order Lepidoptera; family Pieridae; genus Zerene; species Zerene cesonia. The sequence continues at coordinate 527,383 of NC_052106.1, read as the reverse complement.
TAGAGGTATTTTGATAAACTTTAATAGTTCTATCTTGTTTTTATCGTGGGATCATTAAACTGTCATGGACGCTTTAATTTGCTGGTTTAAAAACTTAACTAGAATGGATTTTTTCAGAGAAATTAAAGGAATCACAATTATGCTTGGCAGCTGTCGATTTTACCACTATATATTATATTTTACACGATACCACACGTTGTTTCAGTTTATCAATAAAGTCTTTTGTTCACATGGCTAATTATTTATTTATTTCTACAGATGTGAAATCACTTTTATTGCATTATTAAAAGTAATAAACAATATTGTTATGAAGAAATTTCAACCTGATTTTCGCTTTTGAATACATAGCTTTTATCTAAGAATAGGCGTAATTCAGGTCGATCCCGTCGCAACTTCTTGGTTGATATATCAAATTTTTATGTGGATCGTTAAGATAAAAGTTTATAGCTTTTATTGCCACTCAGAACGAAATAAAGTTAAATTCATGTAAAGACTAAAAAAATATATGTGAAGAGAGTTTTATTTTTATGTACTTTTGTATGTTTATAACGTTTTCACGCAAAATCCACTGGACCGATTTCAAAAATTCTTTCACCATTAGTAAGCTGCAACTTCACTGAGTGACAAAGGTTATATAACGGGCTAAGCCAGGGCGAACAGCTAGTAATACGATAAGAAAAGAAGCTTAGCTAAGGCCTATCGGCGAGTTAATTGCCTACTTTTTCTCTTTCGGGAACACCGCTAACTTCAAAAATTGTTTTTCTTTTTCGCATTATAACGTCATAAATAAAGGACTGGTAAGGGTAAGAAAAAGCATCTGGCTCCCCCACTCATTGAGCGAAACACAGCAGTACGCTATTTCACATCGGTATTCCGTGAGTGTGTAGTACTTTCCCGGTGCGAACTGGCCCAATCCGTGCCTAAACGTGCTCGACTCCCACATACACACAACTTTCCACCTCCATTACGTATTACACAATAACATATTTAATTCCCAATCGAACAAATGAATTTTTACTAACATAATCAAGATTTAACATTCCCACGTTATAATTGGCCTGTTCTACTAACATTTGATAGGAAAAGTATAACGTAATTAATTAGCGACAGATGTAAGCCAATGGGTAAGCCAAGCGGCGTGACGAACGGAAACTACGCAGTTATGTAAGTTTGTTGTCGAATTCAGAAATCGTCAACATTTGGTACATTTAAAAATTTTAAATATAGATTTAATAATGTATCTTTTACAAAGCATTTGTACGCTATTAAAACTAAAAATTAAATTGAATTGAACAAAAACATTTTATTAGTATCCATATGAATGAATGTATGAAGTATATTTTTTAATCTTATACTCCAATGATCGAATAGAATTATTTGATAAACAGATAAATTATATTTTTTATTATCATAGGAAATACAGATAACAATTTAGGACTTCTTGAGGTAATATATATCTATGACGTGGAACTAACACTACTATACGTACATGCACTTTTAAAATAAACTCGTAAGGTATAACGTAAATTAAACAATACCTTTTTTGTATTTTCTTTAATATCAGCTAATTCAGTTAACACGTTCAATTAAATTTCATTAAGTATGTGCGTACATATTCATTGACATAAAATTATTTGTTTATCTCTCTAATAATAAAAACAACCAGAGGTAAAATTCTCCACGATTACGACATCCGATAAAACAAATAAAGTCATAAAAAACTGAAATAACACTCAAATTATACAATTCAACAGGTTTGTAACCAGTGTTTACTGATTAATTATATTCATAATATACTCATTATGCAAATAACGTTTTTTATAATTAAAGCGCTGGTGAAACTCGCATATCGTTTAAATCCAAGCTGAACTATTAATAGCAAAAAGATTTAATAATATATTGTGTTATTTACTTATGTTTATACATTAGTACAGTTTATACGTACTATTTTCCATATCCCAAATGAAACGATTACATAAATTGTAACAGAACCTTATTACAAACCGTTTAGCCCATAGCTTGTCTAGATACTTTTTATTTGGCGCTACCATCTAGATCTAGGCCTTATAAGCTAGCACAGCCCATAATTATGGCTAATACGCTTTCATTACTGTTAACCGAACCGTATAAACCATTGGAAAAACAAATGATTGCAGAATAAATAAATATGAATCAAGACGTACAGATTTTTCTTTTAAATATAGATCGAGCAAATAAAAACCAAACAACCAACTTCAAAAGAAGAAATGTATTTTTTGTGTTTGTTACTTGACTCTCTTTGAGTGAATCTTTTTGTATATGCGCCTGACATGTGGTCCGATGTTAATTTGATTTAGTTCTGAATACTTGAAGGCAACAAAATTATTATTGTTATATTTAATTATTTGACCAATAAATTTGGGTGTCCTTACAAATAAGCAGATATATTAACATTCAAATAAACGTTTGGTTGACAAATATGATATTCTTATCTCCCTCAATTTGTTTCGTTTTGTTTTGAGATTTTGCATTATTAATGAGTCGTCGTTATTTTTTGTACTTGTGTGAATGGATCGTTCATAATTTGTCGCCATTTTAGATTTTAAATAATTTGAATGCATATATTTTTATGTTATAACGAAGCATAAACGACATCGAAGACTATATATGGTGTATTCACGCTTAAAAATAATTTAAATATTTTTATCAACTTAAGGATCCAGACTTGATTTTTGAAGGATTTGTGTGTGTTTGTTACTCTAACTACTGAACCGATTGCTATGAAATTTGGTACGTAGACAGCTGGACAGCTGGAATGACATATAGGAAACTTTTTATCCCGATATTCCTTATTTCAAAATTCAAAAGATTATTCCATAATTCAAAAAGTTTTTAGTATTAAATATCTCGGAATCATTTTGGATCACCGCCTATCATGGCATTCACACATTGA